>NC_060197.1:50516754-50529254 GCF_021184085.1 Oncorhynchus gorbuscha
GGATGCCGTCTGGGCCTGCAGCCTTGCGAGGGTTAACACGTTTAAATGTCTTACTCACCTCGGCTGCAGTGAAGGAGAGACCGCATGTTTCCGTTGCAGGCCGTGTCAGTGGCACTGTATTGTCCTCAAAGCGGGCAAAAGTTATTTAGTCTGCCTGGGAGCAAGACATCCTGGTCCGTGACTGGGCTGGATTTCATCTCGTAGTCCGTGATTGACTGTAGACCCTGCCACATGCCTCTTGTGTCTGAGCCATTGAATTGAGATTCCACTTTGTCTCTGTACTGACGCTTAGCTTGTTTAATAGCCTTGCGGAGGGAATAGCTGCACTGTTTATATTCAGTCATGTTGCCAGACACCTTGCCCTGATTAAAAGCAGTGGTTCGCGCTTTCAGTTTCACGCGAATGCTGCCATCAATCCACGGTTTCTGGTTAGGGAATGTTTTTATCGTTGCTATGGGAACGACATCTTCGACGCACGTTCTAATGAACTCGCACACCGAATCAGCGTATTCGTCAATATTCCCATCTGACGCAATACCCAAACATGTCCCAGTCCACATTAAACTAATGCTGTGTTGTCAGGTCTATTGTCTCTAGGTATTAAACTAATGCTGTGTTGTCAGGTCTATTATCTCTAGGTATTAAACTAATGCTGTGTTGTCAGGTCTATTGTCTCTAGGTATTAAACTTATATAACATGTCTTCAGTCTGAAATGGCACCCTGTCCCTTATATAACATGTCTTCAGTCTGAAATGGCACCCTGTCCCTTATATAACATGTCTTCAGTCTGAAATGGCACCCTGTCCCTTATATAACATGTCTTCAGTCTGAAATGGCACCCTGTCCCTTATATAACACGTCTTCAGTCTGAAATGGCACCCTGCACCATATATAACATGTCTTCAGTCTGAAATGGCACCCTGTCCCTTATATAACATGTCTTCAGTCTGAAATGGCACCCTGTCCCTTATATAACACGTCTTCAGTCTGAAATGGCACCCTGTCCCATATATAACATGTCTTCAGTCTGAAATGGCACCCTGTCCCTTATATAACATGTCTTCAGTCTGAAATGGCACCCTGTCCCTTATATAACACGTCTTCAGTCTGAAATGGCACCCTGTCCCTTATATAACATGTCTTCAGTCTGAAATGGCACCCTGCACCATATATAACATGTCTTCAGTCTGAAATGGCACCCTGCACCATATATAACATGTCTTCAGTCTGAAATGGCACCCTGTCCCTTATATAACATGTCTTCAGTCTGAAATGGCACCCTGTCCCATATATAACATGTCTTCAGTCTGAAATGGCACCCTGTCCCTTATATAACATGTCTTCAGTCTGAAATGGCACCCTGCACCATATATAACATGTCTTCAGTCTGAAAGGGCACCCTGTCCCTTATATAACATGTCTTCAGTCTGAAATGGCACCCTGCACCATATATAACATGTCTTCAGTCTGAAATGGCACCCTGTCCCTTATATAACATGTCTTCAGTCTGAAATGGCACCCTGTCCCTTATATAACATGTCTTCAGTCTGAAATGGCACCCTGTCCCTTATATAACATGTCTTCAGTCTGAAATGGCACCCTGCACCATATATAACATGTCTTCAGTCTGAAAGGGCACCCTGTCCCTTATATAACATGTCTTCAGTCTGAAATGGCACCCTGTCCCATATATAACATGTCTTCAGTCTGAAATGGCACCCTGTCCCTTATATAACATGTCTTCAGTCTGAAATGGCACCCTGTCCCTTATATAACATGTCTTCAGTCTGAAATGGCACCCTGTCCCTTATATAACATGTCTTCAGTCTGAAATGGCACCCTGTCCCTTATATAACATGTCTTCAGTCTGAAATGGCACCCTGTCCCTTATATAACCCGTTATGTTTGTGTAGGTGTGTGATGTGGACGCTGACGACCGTCTCCTCCAGTACCTGTCCTGTGTGTGTAGCAGCAGCACAGTGTGTCGCCCCCTAACTCTCATCTGCACATTACACACACGTTCACACACACCTGCTGCACGTAGAGACGGTGAGTTCACACACACACACACGGTTATGCACTCCATGGCCTCTCAGATACACACATTCAGTTCACCCACGTGTGTATATGTGTTTGCAGACTCTGCCCAGCTGAAGAGGTTTACCCGAGGAGACAGAGAGTTTGTGACTCGGATGCCCCCCCCTCTCCAACTCACCTGTACACACATCCTGGAGGAGACAGAGCGGGACTGAGAGAGCGATAGGGAGACTGAGAGAGCGATAGGGAGACTGAGAGAGGGATAGGGAGACTGAGAGAGCGATAGGGAGACTGAGAGAGCGATATGGAGACTGAGAGAGCGATAGGGAGACTGAGAGAGGGATAGGGAGACTGAGAGAGCGATATGGAGACTGAGAGAGCGATAGGGAGACTGAGAGAGCGATAGGGAGACTGAGAGAGCGATAGGGAGACTGAGAGAGCGATAGGGAGACTGAGAGAGCGATAGGGAGACTGAGAGAGCGATAGGGAGACTGAGAGAGCGATAGGGAGACTGAGAGAGCGATAGGGAGACTGAGAGAGCGATAGGGAGACTGAGAGAGCGATAGGGAGACTGAGAGAGCGATAGGGAGACTGAGAGAGCGATAGGGAGACTGAGAGAGCGATAGGGAGACTGAGAGAGCGAGGGACTGAGGTAGTGAGCGAGGGACTGAGGTAGTGAGCGAGGGAGGCCGAGGTTGCGGGCACTGAGGGAACGAGATACTTGAGGACTGAGGGAGCCAGCGAGGGACTGAGGGAGCCAGCGAGGGACTGAGGGAGTGAGAGGGAGGGACAGAGGGGGGGGGGGAATACAGACATGGAGAGAGGGAAACTGTTTATGTAATCAAATGTTGATCTGTTGTTAATAAACGTTTTAATCTTTCCTGCCTGTTTTTGCTTCTCATCTCTGCCTCACATTCTGTCTAAACAGACAGACAGCAGTAGGACGACCAAACATACACACACACCTGGCCCATCGATTCTACTGAGACAGCTGGAGACTAAAGAAGTGGAGGTGAATTTTGGTCAAGTAGTATACAGGGTCACAAGGTTCTTGAGGTGCTTAAAGGCCTTGAATTTGGCACTCTGTGACGTTTTCTTACGTTGTTCCTTTTTAAAATTATTTTTACCTTTATTTAATCAGGCAAGTCAGTTAAGAACAAATTCTTATTTTCAATGACGGCCTACCAAGTAACAGTGGGTTAACTGCCTGTTCAGGGGCAGAACAACAGATTTGTACCGTGTCAGCTCGGGGGTTTGAACTTGCAACCTTCCGGTTACTAGTCCAATGCTCTAACCACTAGGCTACCCTGCCGCCCCTTGAAACGTAGTTGAATTCAAATGAAAGGAGAACAGACAATGATCAAATATGATTATGAAAAATATTAGAAAAAAGTATTGGTCTTGAATTCTACCCAGTTTTATTTCCTCCGTGCTCTGGTTGCCAGGCGAGGTCGCTCATTCCACCCACTCAGCCAGGCAGGTCCAAAACTGACGGATTAGGTTCCGCCAAACATCACACCGATAGCTAAAATGCCAGGCGTGTAGATTTAATTCTGCCTGGCAGGATATTGATGTTCATGACCTGACGAGGGATGTAGTGGAGGTTAAACGCACTTAAATGCCGTTTACTCACCTTTGAATGTAGTTATTATTATCATTATTATTGCGGTCCCAGTGTTGATCAACTCTCAGAAGGCTTCTTGATCTGAATTCTAATCGCAAATGATTAATGTATGTTCGTTACGTTGGGCCTTGGCCTTGTTCGTTACGTTGGGCTGCTCCCGCAGATTGGCCTTGTTCGTTACGTTGGGCTGCTCCCGCGGATTGGCCTTGTTCGTTACGTTGGGCTGCTCCCGCAGATTGGCCTTGTTCGTTACGTTGGGCTGCTCCCGCAGATTGGCCTTGTTCGTTACGTTGGGCTGCTCCCGCGGATTGGCCTTGTTCGTTACGTTGGGCTGCTCCCGCAGATTGGCCTTGTTCGTTACGTTGGGCTGCTCCCACAGATTGGCCTTGTTCGTTACGTTGGGCTGCTCCCGCGGATTGGCCTTGTTCGTTACGTTGGGCTGCTCCCACAGATTGGCCTTGTTAGCAGTACCTTCACTCACCACTCTGTCCAACAGGAATCTCTGCCATGTCAGCAGACATCCCCCAAACAAAAACCCACTGGTAAATACTCGCTGATATTTCATTCAGATGTCTAGCTAGCTAGGTAGATCAAGGGCTCTGGCTATTAGCCAGGAAGCTCTCTGTGGCTAGAAGGATGAAGTTAGAAGCTAACGTTGGACGGAGCATGATCTCAGCAGGACCAGTAGACTGAAATTAAGATAGCTATAGTCAATATATGGGCTACTCTGTTCTCATAATGAAATACCATTTCTGTGCAGGGAGTAGTGAGACAGTGGTGAGTCAGGATGCAATGAAGGAGGCCAAGGAGATACACAGGGAGAGGAGGCATTGAAGGAGGCCAAGGAGATACACAGGGAGAGGAGGCAGTGAAGGAGGCCAAGGAGATACACAGGGAGAGGAGGCAGTGATGGAGGCCAAGGAGATACACAGGGAGAGGAAGCAAGCAGGGAGAGGTTCTACACAGGGAGAGGAAGCACCTCTATACTCTACTGTCCTGTCTGGTGGAGGTCACTCCCTCATCACCTCTATACTCTACTGTCAATGTCCTGTCTGGTGGAGGTCACTCTGTCATCACCTCTATACTCTACTGTCCTGTCTGGTGGAGAGGTCACTCCCTCATCACCTCTATACTCTACTGTCAATGTCTTGTCTGGTGGAGGTCACTCTGTCATCACCTCTATACTCTACTGTCAATGTCCTGTCTGGTGGAGGTCACTCTGTCATCACCTCTATACTCTACTGTCCTGTCTGGTGGAGAGGTCACTCTGTCATCACCTCTATACTCTACTGTCAATGTCCTGTCTGGTGGAGGTCCTCATCACCTCTATACTCTACTGTCCTGTCTGGTGGAGAGGTCACTCCCTCATCACCTCTATACTCTACTGTCCTGTCTGGTGGAGGTCACTCTGTCATCACATCTATACTCTACTGTCAATGTCCTGTCTGGTGGAGGTCACTCCCTCATCACCTCTATACTCTACTGTCAATGTCCTGTCTGGTGGAGGTCACTCTGTCATCACCTCTATACTCTACTGTCCTGTCTGGTGGAGGTCACTCCCTCATCACCTCTATACTCTACTGTCCTGTCTGGTGGAGGTCACTCCCTCATCACCTCTATACTCTACTGTCCTGTCTGGTGGAGGTCACTCTGTCATCACCTCTATACTCTACTGTCCTGTCTGGTGGAGAGGTCACTCCGTCATCACCTCTATACTCTACTGTCAATGTCCTGTCTGGTGGAGGTCACTCTGTCATCACCTCTATACTCTACTGTCCTGTCTGGTGGAGGTCACTCCCTCATCACCTCTATACTCTACTGTCCTGTCTGGTGGAGGTCACTCCCTCATCACCTCTATACTCTACTGTCCTGTCTGGTGGAGGTCACTCCATCATCACCTCTATACTCTACTGTCAATGTCCTGTCTGGTGGAGGTCACTCTGTCATCACCTCTATACTCTACTGTCCTGTCTGGTGGAGGTCACTCTGTCATCACCTCTATACTCTACTGTCCTGTCTGGTGGAGGTCACTCTGTCATCACCTCTATACTCTACTGTCCTGTCTGGTGGAGAGGTCACTCCGTCATCACCTCTATACTCTACTGTCCTGTCTGGTGGAGGTCACTCTGTCATCACCTCTATACTCTACTGTCAATGTCTTGTCTGGTGGAGGTCACTCTGTCATCACCTCTATACTCTACTGTCCTGTCTGGTGGAGGTCACTCCCTCATCACCTCTATACTCTACTGTCAATGTCCTGTCTGGTGGAGGTCACTCTGTCATCATCTCTATACTCTTTCATCTAAACACATCGCTCTCTCTCTGCAGAACACATGAGTTTTAACCACACCTCTAAACAGGGAGGTTGTGTCTCATTACCAATCAACTGCCAGGACTGCAGATATGGGAGGGGCTGTAGTTTGGAGAGAGGGTGAGGAGGGGACGCAGGTATGACTGGCTTTGGTGACAGTTGGAAGAGAGATTGGACTTTACACGCTGAGAGAAGACGAGAAGGTGAGAAGACGAGAAGAGAGGTACTGTAGAGAGAGAGAGGTAGAGGGATTGAGAGAGGGAGTTAGAGAAGTGGAGAGAGAGAGAGCAATAGAGAGAGTGAGGTAGAGAGAGAGAGCAATAGAGAGAGAGGTGGAGGGAGGTAGAGAGAGAGAGGTAGAGAGAGAGAGGTAGAGAGAGAGAGGTAGAGAGAGAGAGAGAGAGAGAGAGATGTGTAGAGAGAGAGTAGAGGGATTGAGAGAGGGAGTTAGAGAAGTAGAGAGAGGTGGAGAGAGGGAGGTAGAGGGATTGAGAGGTAGAGATAGAGAGAGAGATGTGTAGAGACAAAGGTAGAGGGATTGAGAGAGGGAGTTAGAGGGAGTTAGAGAGAGGGAGGTAGAGGAATTGAGAGAGGGAGTTAGAGAAGTAGAGACAGAGAGAGAGCGAGGTAGAGCTAACAACCAGGGGTGAGTACCCCTCTTCTACACATGGTGTGTGTGTGTGTGTGTGTGTGTGTGTGTGTGTGTGTGTGTGTGTGTGTGTGTGTGTGTGTGTGTGTGTGTGTGTGTGTGTGTGTGTGTGTGTGTGTGTGTGTGTGTGTGTGTGTGCGTGTCTACATTGGTGTCTGATCAGGGTTCAGCGGAATGTTGCATATCACAGCTAGCCTGGCCCTGATTGGCTGATTGTACTTGCTGTCTGCAGGCCTCTGATGTTGTCATGCTTTTAGTGTCTCTCCGATATAGTAGTAGTTATAGTAACTGTAGTTATAGTAACAGTAGTTATAGTAACAGTAGTTATAGTAACAGTAGTTATAGTAACAGTAGTTATAGTAACAGTAGTTATAGTAGTAGTAGTTATAGTAACAGTAGTTATAGTAACAGTAGTTATAGTAACAGTAGTTATAGTAACAGTAGTTATAGTAACAGTAGTTATAGTAGTAGTAGTTATAGTAGTAGTAGTTATAGTAACAGTAGTTATAGTAACAGTAGTTATAGTAACAGTAGTTATAGTAGTAGTAGTTATAGTAACAGTAGTTATAGTAACAGTAGTTATAGTAACAGTAGTTATAGTAACAGTAGTTATAGTAGTAGTAGTTATAGTAACAGTAGTTATAGTAACAGTAGTTATAGTAACAGTAGTTATAGTAGTAGCAGTTATAGTAACAGTAGTTATAGTAGTAGCAGTTATAGTAACAGTAGTTATAGTAACAGTAGTTATAGTAACAGTAGTTATAGTAGTAGCAGTTATAGTAACAGTAGTTATAGTAACAGTAGTTATAGTAACAGTAGTTATAGTAACAGTAGTTATAGTAGTAGCAGTTATAGTAACAGTAGTTATAGTAGTAGCAGTTATAGTAACAGTAGTTATAGTAACAGTAGTTATAGTAACAGTAGTTATAGTAACAGTAGTTATAGTAACAGTAGTTATAGTAGTAGCAGTTATAGTAACAGTAGTTATAGTAACAGTAGTTATAGTAACAGTAGTTATAGTAACAGTAGTTATAGTAGTAGTAGTTATAGTAGTAGTAGTTATAGTAACAGTAGTTATAGTAACAGTAGTTATAGTAACAGTAGTTATAGTAGTAGTAGTTATAGTAACAGTAGTTATAGTAACAGTAGTTATAGTAACAGTAGTTATAGTAGTAGTAGTTATAGTAACAGTAGTTATAGTAACAGTAGTTATAGTAACAGTAGTTATAGTAGTAGCAGTTATAGTAACAGTAGTTATAGTAGTAGCAGTTATAGAAACAGTAGTTATAGTAACAGTAGTTATAGTAACAGTAGTTATAGTAGTAGCAGTTATAGTAACAGTAGTTATAGTAACAGTAGTTATAGTAACAGTAGTTATAGTAACAGTAGTTATAGTAGTAGCAGTTATAGTAACAGTAGTTATAGTAACAGTAGTTATAGTAACAGTAGTTATAGTAACAGTAGTTATAGTAACAGTAGTTATAGTAGTAGTAGTTATAGTAGTAGTAGTTATAGTAACAGTAGTTATAGTAACAGTAGTTATAGTAACAGTAGTTATAGTAGTAGTAGTTATAGTAACAGTAGTTATAGTAACAGTAGTTATAGTAACAGTAGTTATAGTAGTAGTAGTTATAGTAACAGTAGTTATAGTAACAGTAGTTATAGTAACAGTAGTTATAGTAGTAGCAGTTATAGTAACAGTAGTTATAGTAGTAGCAGTTATAGAAACAGTAGTTATAGTAACAGTAGTTATAGTAACAGTAGTTATAGTAGTAGCAGTTATAGTAACAGTAGTTATAGTAACAGTAGTTATAGTAACAGTAGTTATAGTAACAGTAGTTATAGTAGTAGCAGTTATAGTAACAGTAGTTATAGTAGTAGCAGTTATAGTAACAGTAGTTATAGTAACAGTAGTTATAGTAACAGTAGTTATAGTAAAGTAGTTATAGTAACAGTAGTTAAAGTAGTAGCAGTTATAGTAACAGTAGTTATAGTAACAGTAGTTATAGTAACAGTAGTTATAGTAACAGTAGTTATAGTAACAGTAGTTATAGTAACAGTAGTTATAGTAGTAGCAGTTATAGTAACAGTAGTTATAGTAACAGTAGTTATAGTAGTAGTAGTTATAGTAACAGTAGTTATAGTAGTAGCAGTTATAGTAACAGTAGTTATAGTAACAGTAGTTATAGTAACAGTAGTTATAGTAGTAGCAGTTATAGTAACAGTAGTTATAGTAACAGTAGTTATAGTAGTAGCAGTTATAGTAACAGTAGTTATAGTAACAGTAGTTATAGTAGTAGCAGTTATAGTAACAGTAGTTATAGTAACAGTAGTTATAGTAACAGTAGTTATAGTAGTAGCAGTTATAGTAACAGTAGTTATAGTAACAGTAGTTATAGTAGTAGCAGTGGTGTTAGTAGCAGTGGTGTTAGTAGCAGTGATAGTGGTGGTGTTAGTAGCAGTGATAGTGGTGGTGTTAGTAGCAGTGATAGTGGTGGTGTTAGTAGCAGTGATAGTGGTGGTGTTAGTAGTAGTGATAGTGGTGGTGTTAGTAGCAGTGATAGTGGTGGTGTTATTAGCAGTGATAGTGGTGGTGTTAGTAGCAGTGATAGTGGTGGTGGTAGTAGTAGTAGCAGTGATAGTGGTGGTGGTGGTAGTAGTAGTAGCAGTGATAGTGGTGGTGTTAGTAGCAGTAGTAGTAGTAGTAGCAGTGATAGTGGTGGTGTTAGTAGTAGTGATAGTGGTGGTGTTAGTAGTAGTAGCAGTCATAGTGGTGGTGTTAGTAGTAGTAGCAGTGATAGTGGTGGTGTTAGTAGTAGTAGCAGTGATAGTGGTGGTGTTAGTAGTAGTAGTAGTAGTAGTAGCAGTGATAGTGGTGGTGTTAGTAGTAGTAGCAGTCATAGTGGTGGTGTTAGTAGTAGTAGCAGTGATAGTGGTGGTGTTAGTAGTAGTAGCAGTGATAGTGGTGGTGTTAGTAGTAGTAGTAGTAGTAGTAGCAGTGATAGTGGTGGTGTTAGTAGTAGTGATAGTGGTGGTGTTAGTAGTAGTGATAGTGGTGGTGTTAGTAGCAGTGATAGTGGTGGTGTTAGTAGTAGTAGTAGTGATAGTGGTGGTGTTATTAGTAGTAGCAGTGATAGTGGTGGTGTTAGTAGTAGTAGCAGTGATAGTGGTGGTGTTAGTAGTAGTGATAGTGGTGGTGTTAGTAGCAGTGATAGTGGTGGTGTTAGTAGCAGTGATAGTGGTGGTGTTAGTAGTAGTGATAGTGATAGTGGTGGTGTTAGTAGTAGTGATAGTGGTGGTGTTAGTAGCAGTGATAGTGGTGGTGTTAGTAGTAGTAGCAGTGATAGTGGTGGTGTTAGTAGTAGTAGCAGTGATAGTGGTGGTGTTAGTAGTAGTAGTAGTAGTAGTAGCAGTGATAGTGGTGGTGTTAGTAGTAGTGATAGTGGTGGTGTTAGTAGTAGTGATAGTGGTGGTGTTAGTAGCAGTGATAGTGGTGGTGTTAGTAGTAGTAGTAGTGATAGTGGTGGTGTTAGTAGTAGTGATAGTGGTGGTGTTATTAGTAGTAGCACTGATAGTGGTGGTGTTAGTAGTAGTAGCAGTGATAGTGGTGGTGTTAGTAGTAGTGATAGTGGTGGTGTTAGTAGTAGTAGCAGTGATAGTGGTGGTGTTAGTAGCAGTGATAGTGGTGGTGTTAGTAGTAGTGATAGTGGTGGTGTTAGTAGCAGTGATAGTGGTGGTGTTAGTAGTAGTAGCAGTGATAGTGGTGGTGTTAGTAGCAGTGATAGTGGTGGTGTTAGTAGTAGTGATAGTGGTGGTGTTATTAGCAGTGATAGTGGTGGTGTTAGTAGTAGTAGCAGTGATAGTGGTGGTGTTAGTAGCAGTGATAGTGGTGGTGGTAGTAGTAGTAGCAGTGATAGTGGTGGTGTTATTAGCAGTGATAGTGGTGGTGTTATTAGCAGTGATAGTGGTGGTGTTAGTAGTAGTAGCAGTGATAGTGGTGGTGTTATTAGCAGTGATAGTGGTGGTGTTATTAGCAGTGATAGTGGTGGTGTTAGTAGTAGTAGCAGTGATAGTGGTGGTGTTAGTAGCAGTGATAGTGGTGGTGGTAGTAGTAGTAGCAGTGATAGTGGTGGTGTTAGTAGCAGTGATAGTGGTGGTAGTAGTAGTAGCAGTGATAGTGGTGGTGTTAGTAGTAGTAGCAGCGATAGTGGTGGTGGTAGTAGTAGTAGCAGTGATAGTGGTGGTAGTAGTAGTAGTAGTAGTAGTAGTAGTAGTAGCAGTGATAGTGGTGGTGGTAGTAGTAGTAGTAGTGATAGTGGTGGTGTTAGTAGCAGTGATAGTGGTGGTGTTAGTAGTAGTGATAGTGGTGGTGTTAGTAGTAGTGATAGTGGTGGTGGTAGTAGTAGTAGCAGTGATAGTGGTGGTGGTAGTAGTAGTAGCAGTGATAGTGGTGGTGTTATTAGCAGTGATAGTGGTGGTGTTAGTAGTAGTGATAGTGGTGGTGGTAGTAGTAGTAGCAGTGATAGTGGTGGTGTTAGTAGCAGTGATAGTGGTGGTGTTAGTAGTAGTGATAGTGGTGGTGTTAGTAGTAGTAGCAGTGATAGTGGTGGTGTTAGTAGTAGTAGCAGTGATGGTGGTGGTGTTAGTAGTAGTAGTGATAGTGGTGGTGTTATTAGCAGTGATAGTGGTGGTGTTAATAGTAGTGATAGTGGTGGTGGTAGTAGTAGTAGCAGTGATAGTGGTGGTGTTAGTAGTAGTAGTAGTGATAGTGGTGGTGTTAGTAGCAGTGATAGTGGTGGTGTTAGTAGTAGTGATAGTGGTGGTGTTAGTAGTAGTGATAGTGGTGGTGGTAGTAGTAGTAGCAGTGATAGTGGTGGTGTTAGTAGCAGTGATAGTGGTGGTGTTAGTAGTAGTGATAGTGGTGGTGTTAGTAGTAGTAGCAGTGATAGTGGTGGTGTTATTAGCAGTGATAGTGGTGGTGTTAGTAGTAGTGATAGTGGTGGTGGTAGTAGTAGTAGCAGTGATAGTGGTGGTGTTAGTAGCAGTGATAGTGGTGGTGTTAGTAGTAGTGATAGTGGTGGTGTTAGTAGTAGTAGCAGTGATAGTGGTGGTGTTAGTAGTAGTAGCAGTGATAGTGGTGGTGTTAGTAGCAGTGATAGTGGTGGTGTTAGTAGTAGTGATAGTGGTGGTGTTAGTAGTAGTGATAGTGGTGGTGTTAGTAGTAGTAGCAGTGATAGTGGTGGTGTTAGTAGTAGTAGCAGTGATAGTGGTGGTGTTAGTAGCAGTGATAGTGGTGGTGTTAGTAGTAGTGATAGTGGTGGTGTTAGTAGTAGTAGCAGTGATAGTGGTGGTGGTAGTAGCAGTGATAGTGGTGGTGTTAGTAGTAGTAGCAGTGATAGTGGTGGTGTTATTAGCAGTGATAGTGGTGGTGGTAGTAGTAGTAGCAGTGATAGTGGTGGTGTTATTAGCAGTGATAGTGGTGTTAGTAGTAGTAGCAGTGATAGTGGTGGTGTTATTAGCAGTGATAGTGGTGGTGTTAGTAGTAGTGATAGTGGTGGTGGTAGTAGTAGTAGCAGTGATAGTGGTGGTGTTAGTAGCAGTGATAGTGGTGGTGTTAGTAGTAGTGATAGTGGTGGTGTTAGTAGTAGTGATAGTGATAGTGGTGGTGTTAGTAGCAGTAGCAGTGATAGTGGTGGTGTTAGTAGCAGTGATAGTGGTGGTGTTAGTTGCAGTGATAGTGGTGGTGTTAGTAGTAGTAGCAGTGATAGTGGTGGTGTTAGTAGCAGTGATAGTGGTGGTGTTAGTAGTAGTGATAGTGATAGTGGTGGTGTTAGTAGCAGTAGCAGTGATAGTGGTGGTGTTAGTAGCAGTGATAGTG
>NC_060197.1:50534254-50549254 GCF_021184085.1 Oncorhynchus gorbuscha
GTGGCATAGTTAAAGTGGCTAGTGATACTTGTGTTACATAAGGATGCAGTCGATGATGTAGAGTACAGTATATACATATGCATATGAGATGAATAATGTAGGGTAAGTAACATTATATAAGGTAGCATTGTTTAAAGTGGCTAGTGATATATTTACATCATTTCCCATCAATTTCCATTATTAAAATGGCTGGAGTTGGGTCAGTGTCAATGACAGTGTGTTGGCAGCAGCCACTCAATGTTAGTGGTGGCTGTTTAACAGTCTGATGGCCTTGAGATAGAAGCTGTTTTTCAGTCTCTCGGTCCCAGCTTTGATGCACCTGTACTGACCTCGCCTTCTGGATGATAGCGGGGTGAACAGGCAGTGGTTCGGGTGGTTGATGTCCTTGATGATCTTTATGGCCTTCCTGTAACAACGGGTGGTGTAGGTGTCCTGGAGGGCAGGTAGTTTGCCCCCGGTAATGCGTTGTGCAGTCCTCACTACCTTCTGGAGAGCCTTACGGTTGAGGGCGGAGCAGTTGCCGTACCAGGCGGTGATACAGCCCGCCAGGATGCTCTCGATTGTGCATCTGTAGAAGTTTGTGAGTGCTTTTGGTGACAAGCCGAATTTCTTCAGCCTCCTGAGGTTGAATAGGCGCTGCTGCGCCTTCTTCACGACGCTGTCAGTGTGAGTGGACCAATTCAGTTTGTCTGTGATGTGTATGCCGAGGAACTTAAAACTAGCTACCCTCTCCACTACTGTTCCATCGATGTGGATAGGGGTGTTCCCTCTGCTGTTTCCTGAAGTCCACAATCATCTCCTTAGTTTTGTTGACGTTGAGTGTGAGGTTATTTTCCTGACACCACACTCCGAGGGCCCTCACCTCCTCCCTGTAGGCCGTCTCGTCGTTGTTGGTAATCAAGCCTACCACTGTTGTGTCGTCCGCAAACTTGATGATTGAGTTGGAGGCGTGCGTGGCCACGCAGTCGTGGGTGAACAGGGAGTACAGGAGAGGGCTCAGAACGCACCCTTGTGGGGCCCCGTGTTGAGGATCAGCGGGGAGGAGATGTTGTTGCCTACCCTCACCACCTGGGGGCGGCCCGTCAGGAAGTCCAGTACCCAGTTGCACAGGGCGGGGTCGAGACCCAGGGTCTCGAGCTTGATGATGAGCTTGGAGGGTACTATGGTGTTGAATGCCGAGCTGTAGTCGATGAACAGCATTCTCACATAGGTATTCCTCTTGTCCAGGTGGGTTAGGGCAGTGTGCAGTGTGGTTGAGATTGCATCGTCTGTGGACCTATTTGGGCGGTAAGCAAATTGGAGTGGGTCTAGGGTGTCAGGTAGGGTGGAGGTGATATGGTCCTTGACTAGTCTCTCAAAGCACTTCATGATGACGGAAGTGAGTGCTACGGGGCGGTAGTCGTTTAGCTCAGTTACCTTAGCTTTCTTGGGAACAGGAACAATGGTGGCCCTCTTGAAGCATGTGGGAACAGCAGACTGGTATAGGGATTGATTGAATATGTCCGTAAACACACCGGCCAGCTGGTCTGCGCATGCTCTGAGGGCGCGGCTGGGGATGCCGTCTGGGCCTGCAGCCTTGCGAGGGTTAACACGTTTAAATGTCTTACTCACCTCGGCTGCAGTGAAGGAGAGACCGCATGTTTCCGTTGCAGGCCGTGTCAGTGGCACTGTATTGTCCTCAAAGCGGGCAAAAAGTTATTTAGTCTGCCTGGGAGCAAGACATCCTGGTCCGTGACTGGGCTGGATTTCATCTCGTAGTCCGTGATTGACTGTAGACCCTGCCACATGCCTCTTGTGTCTGAGCCATTGAATTGAGATTCCACTTTGTCTCTGTACTGACGCTTAGCTTGTTTAATAGCCTTGCGGAGGGAATAGCTGCACTGTTTATATTCAGTCATGTTGCCAGACACCTTGCCCTGATTAAAAGCAGTGGTTCGCGCTTTCAGTTTCACGCGAATGCTGCCATCAATCCACGGTTTCTGGTTAGGGAATGTTTTTATCGTTGCTATGGGAACGACATCTTCGACGCACGTTCTAATGAACTCGCACACCGAATCAGCGTATTCGTCAATATTCCCATCTGACGCAATACGAAACATGTCCCAGTCCACATTAAACTAATGCTGTGTTGTCAGGTCTATTGTCTCTAGGTATTAAACTAATGCTGTGTTGTCAGGTCTATTATCTCTAGGTATTAAACTAATGCTGTGTTGTCAGGTCTATTGTCTCTAGGTATTAAACTAATGCTGTGTTGTCAGGTCTATTGTCTCTAGGTATTAAACTTATATAACATGTCTTCAGTCTGAAATGGCACCCTGTCCCTTATATAACATGTCTTCAGTCTGAAATGGCACCCTGTCCCTTATATAACATGTCTTCAGTCTGAAATGGCACCCTGCACCATATATAACTGTCCCTTATATAACATGTCTTCAGTCTGAAATGGCACCCTGTCCCTTATATAACACGTCTTCAGTCTGAAATGGCACCCTGCACCATATATAACATGTCTTCAGTCTGAAATGGCACCCTGTCCCTTATATAACATGTCTTCAGTCTGAAATGGCACCCTGTCCCATATATAACATGTCTTCAGTCTGAAATGGCACCCTGTCCCTTATATAACATGTCTTCAGTCTGAAATGGCACCCTGTCCCTTATATAACACGTCTTCAGTCTGAAATGGCACCCTGTCCCATATATAACATGTCTTCAGTCTGAAATGGCACCCTGTCCCTTATATAACATGTCTTCAGTCTGAAATGGCACCCTGTCCCTTATATAACACGTCTTCAGTCTGAAATGGCACCCTGTCCCTTATATAACATGTCTTCAGTCTGAAATGGCACCCTGCACCATATATAACATGTCTTCAGTCTGAAATGGCACCCTGCACCATATATAACATGTCTTCAGTCTGAAATGGCACCCTGTCCCTTATATAACATGTCTTCAGTCTGAAATGGCACCCTGTCCCATATATAACATGTCTTCAGTCTGAAATGGCACCCTGTCCCTTATATAACATGTCTTCAGTCTGAAATGGCACCCTGCACCATATATAACATGTCTTCAGTCTGAAAGGGCACCCTGTCCCTTATATAACATGTCTTCAGTCTGAAATGGCACCCTGCACCATATATAACATGTCTTCAGTCTGAAATGGCACCCTGTCCCTTATATAACATGTCTTCAGTCTGAAATGGCACCCTGTCCCTTATATAACATGTCTTCAGTCTGAAATGGCACCCTGTCCCTTATATAACATGTCTTCAGTCTGAAATGGCACCCTGTCCCTTATATAACATGTCTTCAGTCTGAAATGGCACCCTGTCCCTTATATAACCCGTTATGTTTGTGTAGGTGTGTGATGTGGACGCTGACGACCGTCTCCTCCAGTACCTGTCCGTGTGTGTAGCAGCAGCACAGTGTGTCGCCCCCTAACTCTCATCTGCACATTACACACACGTTCACACACACCTGCTGCACGTAGAGACGGTGAGTTCACACACACACACACGGTTATGCACTCCATGGCCTCTCAGATACACACATTCAGTTCACCCACGTGTGTATATGTGTTTGCAGACTCTGCCCAGCTGAAGAGGTTTACCCGAGGAGACAGAGAGTTTGTGACTCGGATGCCCCCCTCTCCAACTCACCTGTACACACATCCTGGAGGAGACAGAGCGGGACTGAGAGAGCGATAGGGAGACTGAGAGAGCGATAGGGAGACTGAGAGAGGGATAGGGAGACTGAGAGAGCGATAGGGAGACTGAGAGAGCGATATGGAGACTGAGAGAGCGATAGGGAGACTGAGAGAGGGATAGGGAGACTGAGAGAGCGATATGGAGACTGAGAGAGCGATAGGGAGACTGAGAGAGCGATAGGGAGACTGAGAGAGCGATAGGGAGACTGAGAGAGCGATAGGGAGACTGAGAGAGCGATAGGGAGACTGAGAGAGCGATAGGGGGAGACTGAGAGAGCGATAGGGAGACTGAGAGAGCGATAGGGAGACTGAGAGAGCGATAGGGAGACTGAGAGAGCGATAGGGAGACTGAGAGAGCGATAGGGAGACTGAGAGAGCGATAGGGAGACTGAGAGAGCGATAGGGAGACTGAGAGAGCGAGGGACTGAGGTAGTGAGCGAGGGACTGAGGTAGTGAGCGAGGGAGGCCGAGGTTGCGGGCACTGAGGAACGAGATACTTGAGGACTGAGGAGCCAGCGAGGGACTGAGGGAGCCAGCGAGGGACTGAGGGAGTGAGAGGGAGGGACAGAGGGGGGGAATACAGACATGGAGAGAGGGAAACTGTTTATGTAATCAAATGTTGATCTGTTGTTAATAAACGTTTTAATCTTTCCTGCCTGTTTTTGCTTCTCATCTCTGCCTCACATTCTGTCTAAACAGACAGACAGCAGTAGGACGACCAAACATACACACACACCTGGCCCATCGATTCTACTGAGACAGCTGGAGACTAAAGAAGTGGAGGTGAATTTTGGTCAAGTAGTATACAGGGTCACAAGGTTCTTGAGGTGCTTAAAGGCCTTGAATTTGGCACTCTGTGACGTTTTCTTACGTTGTTCCTTTTTAAAATTATTTTTACCTTTATTTAATCAGGCAAGTCAGTTAAGAACAAATTCTTATTTTCAATGACGGCCTACCAAGTAACAGTGGGTTAACTGCCTGTTCAGGGGCAGAACAACAGATTTGTACCGTGTCAGCTCGGGGTTTGAACTTGCAACCTTCCGGTTACTAGTCCAATGCTCTAACCACTAGGCTACCCTGCCGCCCCTTGAAACGTAGTTGAATTCAAATGAAAGGAGAACAGACAATGATCAAATATGATTATGAAAAATATTAGAAAAAAGTATTGGTCTTGAATTCTACCCAGTTTTATTTCCTCCGTGCTCTGGTTGCCAGGCGAGGTCGCTCATTCCACCCACTCAGCCAGGCAGGTCCAAAACTGACGGATTAGGTTCCGCCAAACATCACACCGATAGCTAAAATGCCAGGCGTGTAGATTTAATTCTGCCTGGCAGGATATTGATGTTCATGACCTGACGAGGATGTAGTGGAGGTTAAACGCACTTAAATGCCGTTTACTCACCTTTGAATGTAGTTATTATTATCATTATTATTGCGGTCCCAGTGTTGATCAACTCTCAGAAGGCTTCTTGATCTGAATTCTAATCGCAAATGATTAATGTATGTTCGTTACGTTGGGCCTTGGCCTTGTTCGTTACGTTGGGCTGCTCCCGCAGATTGGCCTTGTTCGTTACGTTGGGCTGCTCCCGCGGATTGGCCTTGTTCGTTACGTTGGGCTGCTCCCGCAGATTGGCCTTGTTCGTTACGTTGGGCTGCTCCCGCAGATTGGCCTTGTTCGTTACGTTGGGCTGCTCCCGCGGATTGGCCTTGTTCGTTACGTTGGGCTGCTCCCGCAGATTGGCCTTGTTCGTTACGTTGGGCTGCTCCCACAGATTGGCCTTGTTCGTTACGTTGGGCTGCTCCCGCGGATTGGCCTTGTTCGTTACGTTGGGCTGCTCCCACAGATTGGCCTTGTTAGCAGTACCTTCACTCACCACTCTGTCCAACAGGAATCTCTGCCATGTCAGCAGACATCCCCCAAACAAAAACCCACTGGTAAATACTCGCTGATATTTCATTCAGATGTCTAGCTAGCTAGGTAGATCAAGGGCTCTGGCTATTAGCCAGGAAGCTCTCTGTGGCTAGAAGGATGAAGTTAGAAGCTAACGTTGGACGGAGCATGATCTCAGCAGGACCAGTAGACTGAAATTAAGATAGCTATAGTCAATATATGGGCTACTCTGTTCTCATAATGAAATACCATTTCTGTGCAGGGAGTAGTGAGACAGTGGTGAGTCAGGATGCAATGAAGGAGGCCAAGGAGATACACAGGGAGAGGAGGCATTGAAGGAGGCCAAGGAGATACACAGGGAGAGGAGGCAGTGAAGGAGGCCAAGGAGATACACAGGGAGAGGAGGCAGTGATGGAGGCCAAGGAGATACACAGGGAGAGGAAGCAAGCAGGAGAGGTTCTACACAGGGAGAGGAAGCACCTCTATACTCTACTGTCCTGTCTGGTGGAGGTCACTCCCTCATCACCTCTATACTCTACTGTCAATGTCCTGTCTGGTGGAGGTCACTCCCTCATCACCTCTATACTCTAATGTCCTGTCTGGTGGAGGTCACTCTGTCATCACCTCTATACTCTACTGTCAATGTCCTGTCTGGTGGAGGTCACTCCCTCATCACCTCTATACTCTACTGTCCTGTCTGGTGGAGGTCACTCTGTCATCACCTCTATACTCTACTGTCCTGTCTGGTGGAGGTCACTCCCTCATCACCTCTATACTCTACTGTCAATGTCCTGTCTGGTGGAGGTCACTCCCTCATCACCTCTATACTCTACTGTCCTGTCTGGTGGAGGTCACTCCGACATCACCTCTATACTCTACTGTCCTGTCTGGTGGAGAGGTCACTCCCTCATCACCTCTATACTCTACTGTCCTGTCTGGTGGAGGTCACTCCGTCATCACCTCTATACTCTACTGTCCTGTCTGGTGGAGAGGTCACTCCCTCATCACCTCTATACTCTACTGTCCTGTCTGGTGGAGAGGTCACTCCCTCATCACCTCTATACTCTACTGTCCTGTCTGGTGGAGGTCACTCCCTCATCACCTCTATACTCTACTGTCAATGTCCTGTCTGGTGGAGGTCACTCCCTCATCACCTCTATACTCTAATGTCCTGTCTGGTGGAGGTCACTCTGTCATCACCTCTATACTCTACTGTCCTGTCTGGTGGAGGTCACTCCCTCATCACCTCTATACTCTACTGTCCTGTCTGGTGGAGGTCACTCCCTCATCACCTCTATACTCTACTGTCAATGTCCTGTCTGGTGGAGGTCACTCCCTCATCACCTCTATACTCTACTGTCCTGTCTGGTGGAGGTCACTCCCTCATCACCTCTATACTCTACTGTCCTGTCTGGTGGAGGTCACTCCATCATCACCTCTATACTCTACTGTCAATGTCCTGTCTGGTGGAGAGGTCACTCCGTCATCACCTCTATACTCTACTGTCCTGTCTGGTGGAGAGGTCACTCCGTCATCACCTCTATACTCTACTGTCCTGTCTGGTGGAGTTCACTCTGTCATCACCTCTATACTCTACTGTCAATGTCTTGTCTGGTGGAGGTCACTCTGTCATCACCTCTATACTCTACTGTCAATGTCCTGTCTGGTGGAGGTCACTCTGTCATCACCTCTATACTCTACTGTCCTGTCTGGTGGAGGTCACTCTGTCATCACCTCTATACTCTACTGTCCTGTCTGGTGCAGGTCACTCTGTCATCACCTCTATACTCTACTGTCCTGTCTGGTGGAGAGGTCACTCCCTCATCACCTCTATACTCTACTGTCAATGTCTTGTCTGGTGGAGGTCACTCTGTCATCACCTCTATACTCTACTGTCAATGTCCTGTCTGGTGGAGGTCACTCTGTCATCACCTCTATACTCTACTGTCCTGTCTGGTGGAGAGGTCACTCCCTCATCACCTCTATACTCTACTGTCAATGTCTTGTCTGGTGGAGGTCACTCTGTCATCACCTCTATACTCTACTGTCAATGTCCTGTCTGGTGGAGGTCACTCTGTCATCACCTCTATACTCTACTGTCCTGTCTGGTGGAGAGGTCACTCTGTCATCACCTCTATACTCTACTGTCAATGTCCTGTCTGGTGGAGGTCCTCATCACCTCTATACTCTACTGTCCTGTCTGGTGGAGAGGTCACTCCCTCATCACCTCTATACTCTACTGTCCTGTCTGGTGGAGGTCACTCTGTCATCACATCTATACTCTACTGTCAATGTCCTGTCTGGTGGAGGTCACTCCCTCATCACCTCTATACTCTACTGTCAATGTCCTGTCTGGTGGAGGTCACTCTGTCATCACCTCTATACTCTACTGTCCTGTCTGGTGGAGGTCACTCCCTCATCACCTCTATACTCTACTGTCCTGTCTGGTGGAGGTCACTCCCTCATCACCTCTATACTCTACTGTCCTGTCTGGTGGAGGTCACTCTGTCATCACCTCTATACTCTACTGTCCTGTCTGGTGGAGAGGTCACTCCGTCATCACCTCTATACTCTACTGTCAATGTCCTGTCTGGTGGAGGTCACTCTGTCATCACCTCTATACTCTACTGTCCTGTCTGGTGGAGGTCACTCCCTCATCACCTCTATACTCTACTGTCCTGTCTGGTGGAGGTCACTCCCTCATCACCTCTATACTCTACTGTCCTGTCTGGTGGAGGTCACTCCATCATCACCTCTATACTCTACTGTCAATGTCCTGTCTGGTGGAGGTCACTCTGTCATCACCTCTATACTCTACTGTCCTGTCTGGTGGAGGTCACTCTGTCATCACCTCTATACTCTACTGTCCTGTCTGGTGGAGGTCACTCTGTCATCACCTCTATACTCTACTGTCCTGTCTGGTGGAGAGGTCACTCCGTCATCACCTCTATACTCTACTGTCCTGTCTGGTGGAGGTCACTCTGTCATCACCTCTATACTCTACTGTCAATGTCTTGTCTGGTGGAGGTCACTCTGTCATCACCTCTATACTCTACTGTCCTGTCTGGTGGAGGTCACTCCCTCATCACCTCTATACTCTACTGTCAATGTCCTGTCTGGTGGAGGTCACTCTGTCATCATCTCTATACTCTTTCATCTAAACACATCGCTCTCTCTCTGCAGAACACATGAGTTTTAACCACACCTCTAAACAGGGAGGTTGTGTCTCATTACCAATCAACTGCCAGGACTGCAGATATGGGAGGGGCTGTAGTTTGGAGAGAGGGTGAGGAGGGGACGCAGGTATGACTGGCTTTGGTGACAGTTGGAAGAGAGATTGGACTTTACACGCTGAGAGAAGACGAGAAGGTGAGAAGACGAGAAGAGAGGTACTGTAGAGAGAGAGAGGTAGAGGGATTGAGAGAGGGAGTTAGAGAAGTGGAGAGAGAGAGAGCAATAGAGAGAGTGAGGTAGAGAGAGAGAGCAATAGAGAGAGAGGTGGAGGGAGGTAGAGAGAGAGAGGTAGAGAGAGAGAGGTAGAGAGAGAGAGGTAGAGAGAGAGAGAGAGAGAGAGAGATGTGTAGAGAGAGAGGTAGAGGGATTGAGAGAGGGAGTTAGAGAAGTAGAGAGAGGTGGAGAGAGGGAGGTAGAGGGATTGAGAGGTAGAGATAGAGAGAGAGATGTGTAGAGACAAAGGTAGAGGGATTGAGAGAGGGAGTTAGAGGGAGTTAGAGAGGGAGGTAGAGGAATTGAGAGAGGGAGTTAGAGAAGTAGAGACAGAGAGAGAGCGAGGTAGAGCTAACAACCAGGGGTGAGTACCCCTCTTCTACACATGGTGTGTGTGTGTGTGTGTGTGTGTGTGTGTGTGTGTGTGTGTGTGTGTGTGTGTGTGTGTGTGTGTGTGTGTGTGTGTGTGTGTGTGTGTGTGTGTGTGTGTGTGTGTGTGTGTGTGTGTGTGTGTGTGTGTGTGTGTGTACACATTGGTGTCTGATCAGGGTTCAGCGGAATGTTGCATATCACAGCTAGCCTGGCCCTGATTGGCTGATTGTACTTGCTGTCTGCAGGCCTCTGATGTTGTCATGCTTTTAGTGTCTCTCCGATATAGTAGTAGTTATAGTAACTGTAGTTATAGTAACAGTAGTTATAGTAACAGTAGTTATAGTAACAGTAGTTATAGTAACAGTAGTTATAGTAACAGTAGTTATAGTAGTAGTAGTTATAGTAACAGTAGTTATAGTAACAGTAGTTATAGTAACAGTAGTTATAGTAACAGTAGTTATAGTAACAGTAGTTATAGTAGTAGTAGTTATAGTAGTAGTAGTTATAGTAACAGTAGTTATAGTAACAGTAGTTATAGTAACAGTAGTTATAGTAGTAGTAGTTATAGTAACAGTAGTTATAGTAACAGTAGTTATAGTAACAGTAGTTATAGTAACAGTAGTTATAGTAGTAGTAGTTATAGTAACAGTAGTTATAGTAACAGTAGTTATAGTAACAGTAGTTATAGTAGTAGCAGTTATAGTAACAGTAGTTATAGTAGTAGCAGTTATAGTAACAGTAGTTATAGTAACAGTAGTTATAGTAACAGTAGTTATAGTAGTAGCAGTTATAGTAACAGTAGTTATAGTAACAGTAGTTATAGTAACAGTAGTTATAGTAACAGTAGTTATAGTAGTAGCAGTTATAGTAACAGTAGTTATAGTAGTAGCAGTTATAGTAACAGTAGTTATAGTAACAGTAGTTATAGTAACAGTAGTTATAGTAACAGTAGTTATAGTAACAGTAGTTAAAGTAGTAGCAGTTATAGTAACAGTAGTTATAGTAACAGTAGTTATAGTAACAGTAGTTATAGTAACAGTAGTTATAGTAACAGTAGTTATAGTAGTAGTAGTTATAGTAGTAGTAGTTATAGTAACAGTAGTTATAGTAACAGTAGTTATAGTAACAGTAGTTATAGTAGTAGTAGTTATAGTAACAGTAGTTATAGTAACAGTAGTTATAGTAACAGTAGTTATAGTAACAGTAGTTATAGTAGTAGTAGTTATAGTAACAGTAGTTATAGTAACAGTAGTTATAGTAACAGTAGTTATAGTAGTAGCAGTTATAGTAACAGTAGTTATAGTAGTAGCAGTTATAGAAACAGTAGTTATAGTAACAGTAGTTATAGTAACAGTAGTTATAGTAGTAGCAGTTATAGTAACAGTAGTTATAGTAACAGTAGTTATAGTAACAGTAGTTATAGTAACAGTAGTTATAGTAGTAGCAGTTATAGTAACAGTAGTTATAGTAGTAGCAGTTATAGTAACAGTAGTTATAGTAACAGTAGTTATAGTAACAGTAGTTATAGTAAAGTAGTTATAGTAACAGTAGTTAAAGTAGTAGCAGTTATAGTAACAGTAGTTATAGTAACAGTAGTTATAGTAACAGTAGTTATAGTAACAGTAGTTATAGTAACAGTAGTTATAGTAACAGTAGTTATAGTAGTAGCAGTTATAGTAACAGTAGTTATAGTAACAGTAGTTATAGTAGTAGTAGTTATAGTAACAGTAGTTATAGTAGTAGCAGTTATAGTAACAGTAGTTATAGTAACAGTAGTTATAGTAACAGTAGTTATAGTAGTAGCAGTTATAGTAACAGTAGTTATAGTAACAGTAGTTATAGTAGTAGCAGTTATAGTAACAGTAGTTATAGTAACAGTAGTTATAGTAGTAGCAGTTATAGTAACAGTAGTTATAGTAACAGTAGTTATAGTAACAGTAGTTATAGTAGTAGCAGTTATAGTAACAGTAGTTATAGTAACAGTAGTTATAGTGTAGTAGCAGTGGTGTTAGTAGCAGTGATAGTGGTGGTGTTAGTAGCAGTGATAGTGGTGGTGTTAGTAGCAGTGATAGTGGTGGTGTTAGTAGCAGTGATAGTGGTGGTGTTAGTAGCAGTGATAGTGGTGGTGTTAGTAGTAGTGATAGTGGTGGTGTTAGTAGCAGTGATAGTGGTGGTGTTAGTAGCAGTGATAGTGGTGGTGGTAGTAGTAGTAGCAGTGATAGTGGTGGTGGTGGTAGTAGTAGTAGCAGTGATAGTGGTGGTGTTAGTAGCAGTAGTAGTAGTAGTAGCAGTGATAGTGGTGGTGTTAGTAGTAGTGATAGTGGTGGTGTTAGTAGTAGTAGCAGTCATAGTGGTGGTGTTAGTAGTAGTAGCAGTGATAGTGGTGGTGTTAGTAGTAGTAGCAGTGATAGTGGTGGTGTTAGTAGTAGTAGTAGTAGTAGTAGCAGTGATAGTGGTGGTGTTAGTAGTAGTAGCAGTCATAGTGGTGGTGTTAGTAGTAGTAGCAGTGATAGTGGTGGTGTTAGTAGTAGTAGCAGTGATAGTGGTGGTGTTAGTAGTAGTAGTAGTAGTAGTAGCAGTGATAGTGGTGGTGTTAGTAGTAGTGATAGTGGTGGTGTTAGTAGTAGTGATAGTGGTGGTGTTAGTAGCAGTGATAGTGGTGGTGTTAGTAGTAGTAGTAGTGATAGTGGTGGTGTTATTAGTAGTAGCAGTGATAGTGGTGGTGTTAGTAGTAGTAGCAGTGATAGTGGTGGTGTTAGTAGTAGTGATAGTGGTGGTGTTAGTAGCAGTGATAGTGGTGGTGTTAGTAGCAGTGATAGTGGTGGTGTTAGTAGTAGTGATAGTGATAGTGGTGGTGTTAGTAGTAGTGATAGTGGTGGTGTTAGTAGCAGTGATAGTGGTGGTGTTAGTAGTAGTAGCAGTGATAGTGGTGGTGTTAGTAGTAGTAGCAGTGATAGTGGTGGTGTTAGTAGTAGTAGTAGTAGTAGTAGCAGTGATAGTGGTGGTGTTAGTAGTAGTGATAGTGGTGGTGTTAGTAGTAGTGATAGTGGTGGTGTTAGTAGCAGTGATAGTGGTGGTGTTAGTAGTAGTAGTAGTGATAGTGGTGGTGTTAGTAGTAGTGATAGTGGTGGTGTTATTAGTAGTAGCACTGATAGTGGTGGTGGTAGTAGTAGTAGCAGTGATAGTGGTGGTGTTATTAGCAGTGATAGTGGTGGTGTTATTAGCAGTGATAGTGGTGGTGTTAGTAGTAGTAGCAGTGATAGTGGTGGTGTTATTAGCAGTGATAGTGGTGGTGTTATTAGCAGTGATAGTGGTGGTGTTAGTAGTAGTAGCAGTGATAGTGGTGGTGTTAGTAGCAGTGATAGTGGTGGTGTTAGTAGCAGTGATAGTGGTGGTGGTAGTAGTAGTAGCAGTGATAGTGGTGGTGTTAGTAGCAGTGATAGTGGTGGTAGTAGTAGTAGCAGTGATAGTGGTGGTGTTAGTAGTAGTAGCAGCGATAGTGGTGGTGGTAGTAGTAGTAGCAGTGATAGTGGTGGTAGTAGTAGTAGTAGTAGTAGTAGTAGTAGCAGTGATAGTGGTGGTGGTAGTAGTAGTAGTAGTGATAGTGGTGGTGTTAGTAGCAGTGATAGTGGTGGTGTTAGTAGTAGTGATAGTGGTGGTGTTAGTAGTAGTGATAGTGGTGGTGGTAGTAGTAGTAGCAGTGATAGTGGTGGTGGTAGTAGTAGTAGCAGTGATAGTGGTGGTGTTATTAGCAGTGATAGTGGTGGTGTTAGTAGTAGTGATAGTGGTGGTGGTAGTAGTAGTAGCAGTGATAGTGGTGGTGTTAGTAGCAGTGATAGTGGTGGTGTTAGTAGTAGTGATAGTGGTGGTGTTAGTAGTAGTAGCAGTGATAGTGGTGGTGTTAGTAGTAGTAGCAGTGATGGTGGTGGTGTTAGTAGTAGTAGCAGTGATAGTGGTGGTGTTATTAGCAGTGATAGTGGTGGTGTTAATAGTAGTGATAGTGGTGGTGGTAGTAGTAGTAGCAGTGATAGTGGTGGTGTTAGTAGTAGTAGTAGTGATAGTGGTGGTGTTAGTAGCAGTGATAGTGGTGGTGTTAGTAGTAGTGATAGTGGTGGTGTTAGTAGTAGTGATAGTGGTGGTGGTAGTAGTAGTAGCAGTGATAGTGGTGGTGTTAGTAGCAGTGATAGTGGTGGTGTTAGTAGTAGTGATAGTGGTGGTGTTAGTAGTAGTAGCAGTGATAGTGGTGGTGTTATTAGCAGTGATAGTGGTGGTGTTAGTAGTAGTGATAGTGGTGGTGGTAGTAGTAGTAGCAGTGATAGTGGTGGTGTTAGTAGCAGTGATAGTGGTGGTGTTAGTAGTAGTGATAGTGGTGGTGTTAGTAGTAGTAGCAGTGATAGTGGTGGTGTTAGTAGTAGTAGCAGTGATAGTGGTGGTGTTAGTAGTAGTAGCAGTGATAGTGGTGGTGTTAGTAGTAGTAGCAGTGATAGTGGTGGTGTTAGTAGTAGTAGCAGTGATAGTGGTGGTGTTAGTAGCAGTGATAGTGGTGGTGTTAGTAGTAGTGATAGTGGTGGTGTTAGTAGTAGTGATAGTGGTGGTGTTAGTAGTAGTAGCAGTGATAGTGGTGGTGTTAGTAGTAGTAGCAGTGATAGTGGTGGTGTTAGTAGCAGTGATAGTGGTGGTGTTAGTAGTAGTGATAGTGGTGGTGTTAGTAGTAGTAGCAGTGATAGTGGTGGTGGTAGTAGCAGTGATAGTGGTGGTGTTAGTAGTAGTAGCAGTGATAGTGGTGGTGTTATTAGCAGTGATAGTGGTGGTGGTAGTAGTAGTAGCAGTGATAGTGGTGGTGTTATTAGCAGTGATAGTGGTGTTAGTAGTAGTAGCAGTGATAGTGGTGGTGTTATTAGCAGTGATAGTGGTGGTGTTAGTAGTAGTGATAGTGGTGGTGGTAGTAGTAGTAGCAGTGATAGTGGTGGTGTTAGTAGCAGTGATAGTGGTGGTGTTAGTAGTAGTGATAGTGGTGGTGTTAGTAGTAGTGACAGTGATAGTGGTGGTGTTAGTAGCAGTAGCAGTGATAGTGGTGGTGTTAGTAGCAGTGATAGTGGTGGTGTTAGTTGCAGTGATAGTGGTGGTGTTAGTAGTAGTAGCAGTGATAGTGGTGGTGTTAGTAGCAGTGATAGTGGTGGTGTTAGTAGTAGTGATAGTGATAGTGGTGGTGTTAGTAGCAGTAGCAGTGATAGTGGTGGTGTTAGTAGCAGTGATAGTGGTGGTGTTAGTAGCAGTGATAGTGGTGGTGTTAGTAGTAGTAGTAGTGATAGTGGTGGTGGTAGTAGTAGTAGTAGTGATAGTGGTGGTGTTAGTAGTAGTAGCAGTGATAGTGGTGGTGTTAGTAGTAGTAGCAGTGATAGTGGTGGTGTTAGTAGTAGTAGCAGTGATAGTGGTGGTGTTAGTAGCAGTGATAGTGGTGGTGTTAGTAGTAGTGATAGTGGTGGTGTTAGTAGTAGTGATAGTGGTGGTGGTAGTAGTAGTAGTAGTGATAGTGGTGGTGTTAGTAGTAGTAGCAGTGATAGTGGTGGTGTTAGTAGTA
>NC_060197.1:50554254-50611754 GCF_021184085.1 Oncorhynchus gorbuscha
TTGTCACATACACATGGTTAGCAGATGTTAATGTGAGTGTAGCGAAATGCTTGTGCTTCTAGTTCCGACAATGCAGTGATAACCAACAAGTAATCTAACTAACAATTCCAAAACTACTGTCTTATACACAGTGTAAGGGGATAAGGAACATGTACATAAGGATATATGAATGAGTGATGGTACAGAGCAGCATACAGTAGATGGTATAGAGTACAGTATATACATAAGAGATGAGTATGTAGACAAAGTAAACAAAGTGGCATAGTTAAAGTGGCTAGTGATACTTGTGTTACATAAGGATGCAGTCGATGATGTAGAGTACAGTATATACATATGCATATGAGATGAATAATGTAGGGTAAGTAACATTATATAAGGTAGCATTGTTTAAAGTGGCTAGTGATATATTTACATCATTTCCCATCAATTTCCATTATTAAAATGGCTGGAGTTGGGTCAGTGTCAATGACAGTGTGTTGGCAGCAGCCACTCAATGTTAGTGGTGGCTGTTTAACAGTCTGATGGCCTTGAGATAGAAGCTGTTTTTCAGTCTCTCGGTCCCAGCTTTGATGCACCTGTACTGACCTCGCCTTCTGGATGATAGCGGGGTGAACAGGCAGTGGTTCGGTGGTTGATGTCCTTGATGATCTTTATGGCCTTCCTGTAACAACGGGTGGTGTAGGTGTCCTGGAGGGCAGGTAGTTTGCCCCCGGTAATGCGTTGTGCAGTCCTCACTACCTTCTGGAGAGCCTTACGGTTGAGGGCGGAGCAGTTGCCGTACCAGGCGGTGATACAGCCCGCCAGGATGCTCTCGATTGTGCATCTGTAGAAGTTTGTGAGTGCTTTTGGTGACAAGCCGAATTTCTTCAGCCTCCTGAGGTTGAATAGGCGCTGCTGCGCCTTCTTCACGACGCTGTCAGTGTGAGTGGACCAATTCAGTTTGTCTGTGATGTGTATGCCGAGGAACTTAAAACTAGCTACCCTCTCCACTACTGTTCCATCGATGTGGATAGGGGGGTGTTCCCTCTGCTGTTTCCTGAAGTCCACAATCATCTCCTTAGTTTTGTTGACGTTGAGTGTGAGGTTATTTTCCTGACACCACACTCCGAGGGCCCTCACCTCCTCCCTGTAGGCCGTCTCGTCGTTGTTGGTAATCAAGCCTACCACTGTTGTGTCGTCCGCAAACTTGATGATTGAGTTGGAGGCGTGCGTGGCCACGCAGTCGTGGGTGAACAGGGAGTACAGGAGAGGGCTCAGAACGCACCCTTGTGGGGCCCCCGTGTTGAGGATCAGCGGGGAGGAGATGTTGTTGCCTACCCTCACCACCTGGGGGCGGCCCGTCAGGAAGTCCAGTACCCAGTTGCACAGGGCGGGGTCGAGACCCAGGGTCTCGAGCTTGATGATGAGCTTGGAGGGTACTATGGTGTTGAATGCCGAGCTGTAGTCGATGAACAGCATTCTCACATAGGTATTCCTCTTGTCCAGGTGGGTTAGGGCAGTGTGCAGTGTGGTTGAGATTGCATCGTCTGTGGACCTATTTGGGCGGTAAGCAAATTGGAGTGGGTCTAGGGTGTCAGGTAGGGTGGAGGTGATATGGTCCTTGACTAGTCTCTCAAAGCACTTCATGATGACGGAAGTGAGTGCTACGGGGCGGTAGTCGTTTAGCTCAGTTACCTTAGCTTTCTTGGGAACAGGAACAATGGTGGCCCTCTTGAAGCATGTGGGAACAGCAGACTGGTATAGGGATTGATTGAATATGTCCGTAAACACACCGGCCAGCTGGTCTGCGCATGCTCTGAGGGCGCGGCTGGGGATGCCGTCTGGGCCTGCAGCCTTGCGAGGGTTAACACGTTTAAATGTCTTACTCACCTCGGCTGCAGTGAAGGAGAGACCGCATGTTTCCGTTGCAGGCCGTGTCAGTGGCACTGTATTGTCCTCAAAGCGGGCAAAAAGTTATTTAGTCTGCCTGGGAGCAAGACATCCTGGTCCGTGACTGGGCTGGATTTCATCTCGTAGTCCGTGATTGACTGTAGACCCTGCCACATGCCTCTTGTGTCTGAGCCATTGAATTGAGATTCCACTTTGTCTCTGTACTGACGCTTAGCTTGTTTAATAGCCTTGCGGAGGGAATAGCTGCACTGTTTATATTCAGTCATGTTGCCAGACACCTTGCCCTGATTAAAAGCAGTGGTTCGCGCTTTCAGTTTCACGCGAATGCTGCCATCAATCCACGGTTTCTGGTTAGGGAATGTTTTTATCGTTGCTATGGGAACGACATCTTCGACGCACGTTCTAATGAACTCGCACACCGAATCAGCGTATTCGTCAATATTCCCATCTGACGCAATACGAAACATGTCCCAGTCCACATTAAACTAATGCTGTGTTGTCAGGTCTATTATCTCTAGGTATTAAACTAATGCTGTGTTGTCAGGTCTATTGTCTCTAGGTATTAAACTAATGCTGTGTTGTCAGGTCTATTGTCTCTAGGTATTAAACATTAAACTAATGCTGTGTTGTCAGGTCTATTGTCTCTAGGTATTAAACTAATGCTGTGTTGTCAGGTCTATTGTCTCTAGGTATTAAACTAATGCTGTGTTGTCAGGTCTATTGTCTCTAGGTATTAAACTAATGCTGTGTTGTCAGGTCTATTGTCTCTAGGTATTAAACATTAAACTAATGCTGTGTTGTCAGGTCTATTGTCTCTAGGTATTAAACATTAAACTAATGCTGTGTTGTCAGGTCTATTGTCTCTAGGTATTAAACTAATGCTGTGTTGTCAGGTCTATTGTCTCTAGGTATTAAACTAATGCTGTGTTGTCAGGTCTATTGTCTCTAGGTATTAAACTAATGCTTTGTTGTCATGGTTTTAGAGGATTATGGGTAATATTTTGGCGTTGCCTTAGTCCTCCAGACTGAAAGGACTGCCCCTTTGTGCGTGTGTGTTTGTTTGTTGAGCTGTTAATAAAGTTAATCAAATTAAACATTCGCCACGCTCGCCACACACGCTGACCTCTCCTCTCAACCTATCACAGACCTCACTCCACCACGTACAGCAAACCAGGAGGCGGATCACTAAGCAAACACACAAACCAAATGAAATGGTATTACCTACAAGCTCCTAACCAACAATGCAGTTTTAAGAAAAATGTTCCCTAATTAATATCACCTGATTGAGCAAATCATGTAAATGTAATTAACTAGAGATTCAGGGCACCACAAAATAATATTTATAGAGCTGTTATCTTCCGAATAAACTCTTAAAGACCTAGTAATATTTTACATCAATAGCAGTCAACATTAATCAAATCAAATCATTTATATTTATATAACTCTTCGTACATCAGCTGATATCTCAAAGTTCTGTACAGAAACCCAGCCTAAAACCCCAAACAGCAAGCAATGCAGGTGTAGAAGCACGGTGGCTAGGAAAAACTCCCTAGAAAGGCCAAAACCTAGGAAGAAACCTAGAGAGGAACCAGGCTATGAGGGGTGGCCAGTCCTCTTCTGGCTGTGTCGGGTGGAGAATATACAGAACATGGCCAAGATGTTCAAATGTTCATAAATGACCAGCATGGTCAAATAATAATAATCACAGACAGAACAGTTGAAACTGGAGCAGCAGAACGGCCAGGTGGACTGGGGACAGCAAGGAGTCAACATGTCAGGTAGTCCTGAGGCATGGTCCTAGGGCTCAGGTCCTCCGAGAGAGAGAGAGAAAGAGAGAATTAGAGAGAGCATACTTAAATTCACACAGGACACCAGATAGGACAGGAGAAGTACTCCAGATATAACAAACTGACCCTAGTCCCTTGACACATAAACTACTGCAGCATAAATACTGGAGGCTGAGACAGGAGGGGTCAGGAGACACCGTGGCCCCATCCAATGACACCCCCAGACAGGGCCAAACAGGAAGGATATAACCCCACCCACTTTGCCAAAGCACAGCCCCCACACCACTAGAGGGATATCTTCAACCACCAACTTACCATCCAGAGACAAGGCCGAGTATAGCCCACAAAGATCTCTGCCACGGCACAACCCAGGGCGCCAACCCAGACAGGAAGATCACATCAGTGACTCAACCTACTCAAGTGACGCACCCCTCCTAGGGACGGCATGAAAGAGCCCTAGTAAGCCAGTGACTCAGCCCCTGTAATAGGGTTAGAGGCAGAGAATCCCAATGTAAAGAGGGGAACCGGCCAGGCAGAGACAGCAAGGGTGGTTCGTCGCTCCAGAGCCTTTCCGTTCACCTTCCCACTCCTGGGACAAACTACACTCAATCATATGACCCACTGAAGAGATGTGTCTTCACTAAAGACTAAAAGGTTGAGACCGAGTTTGCGTCTCACATGGGTAGGCAGACCATTCCATAAAAATTTAGCTCTATAGGAGAAAGCCCCGCCTCCAGCTGTTTGCTTAGTAATTCTAGGGACAATTAGGAGGCCTGCATCTTGTAATCTTCATCTTACTTCAGTCTCATCTGAAAGTTGTAAATTCTTGGTTATCTGCAAGAACCCTGGCTAACAATTTGAATCAGCAATACAAAATTGGGTTTAATCATTTATTAAATAAATACCTAACTAATCACACAGAATTACACATACACATAATTAATCATAACTTGATAACAAATGACCTCATAAAGGAAAACGTCCCTAGCGGGCGGAACAGATATGACAGCTTGTTACACAAAGAAAAGGGACTGGGTTTGAGTGAAAGAGCGGGAAGACTGAGGAACAAAGGGAGAAGCTGTGCTATCGTAAATACAGTATCTTATGCATTCTAAATGACTGCCCATTTGGAAAAGGAAAATGCAAGAAATATTTACTCTGAGCTGCGCTTCGGTAGGTTGGTGGTAGATGGAAGGCCGTGTTGCCCAACCGAGTCCTTTGAACAATGTCTCTGGTGGTCAATTGGATACGTTGTAGTAACATTGTTGTGTGGTAGATGGGATACTCTGTCTGTTCCTTCCTAACCTGCGTTTGCAGCTGCGGTCGCTAACTCAACGGCTAGAAGCTAGAATCACTTCTGTCATGAATAAGAGTTCAAAATTCATACCATTCGCAACCAAAGCTCATGCTGATGTTGGCTTCGTTCTGTAGTTATTATCTGAACCATTCTGACATCTGACCAACCAAAGCTCACGCTGATGTTGGCTTCGTTCTGTAGTTATTATCTGAACCATTCTGACATAGGACAGTCATCCTACCTCATCGGAACAGGAAGTTCTATTGTCGTCAAGGCTTTATATAGGAAGGGAGAGGAGGGCGTGTTTGAAAAGTTTTATAGCCCATGTCCCTTCACAGAGGCGGGCCACTGAGGGAGCCGCTCTAACATATGAAAACCCACATTTCACATTTTAGAATCTAAAATCACATTTTATCCCATCACAAATAATTTCATATCCAAACATTTAAATTGAATAACATACCATGTGAATCAGATAACTCTGATGTGTAGACTTTCCACTGTAGAGTTTATATCATCTTATCATTGATGAGAATGTCTCAGATGACAACTGAACTGACATCATATTCATTAAGTACCACTGCATATGTTCAGTCGGTCGGATTACCAGAATATAGTTCATTTCCCCCCACATACTGATGTTCCCAGAATCTCTATGTTAACCAAGGGGTTTTCAAATGTAACATCAGTCGGGTAGAGAGAGGAAAAGGGGGAGAGAGGTATTTATGACTGTCGTAAGGCCATGACACTGCCATACATGACCAATATCCTAGGTGGTGTCAGAGGAAGCCCCAGAAATGTTTTAAATGTAACCTCAGTGTCGTTGTTTATGATGCATTGCTTTACTTTATCTTGGCCAGGTCGCAGTTGTAAATGAGAACATGTTCTCAACTGGCCTACCTGGTTAAATAAAGGCTAAATAAATAAATAAAAAATAATTGACTAAAGCATTCAACACCTCCATGCTCATCATTTGATTTGATTTAATTAAGCTTAAGGCCCTGGGTGTCGACCCCACCCTGTGCAGTTGGGTCCTGGACTTCCTGTCGGGCCGCCCCCAGGTGGTGAAGGTAGGAAACAACATCTCCACCCCGTTGATCCTCAACATTGGGGCCCCACAACGGTGCGTTCTCAGCCCTCTCCTGTACTCCCTGTTCACCCATGACTGCGTGGCCATGCACGCCTCCAACTCAATCATCAAGTTTGCAGACGACACAAGAGTAGTGGGCCTGATTACCAACAACGACGAGACCGCCTACAGGGAGGAGGTGAGGGCACTGAGTGTGGTGTCAGGAAAACAACCTCCCACTCAATGTCAACAAAACAAAGGAGATTATTGTTCCTCGGCGTACACATCACAGACAAACTGAAATGGTCCTTCCACACAGACAGCGTAGTGAAAAGAGCGCAACAGGGCCTCTTCAACCTCAGGAGGATGAAGAAATTTGGCTTGTCACCTAAAACCCTCACAAACTTTTATAGATGCACAAACGAGAGCATCCTGTCGGGCTGTATCACCGCCTGGTATGGCAACTGCACAGCCCTCAACTACTAGGCTCTCCAGAGGGTGGTGCGGTCTGCACAACGCATCACTGGGGGCAAACTACCTGCCCTCCATGACACCTATAGCACCTGTCTGCACAACGTTTCACCAGCATTCTTCTCACCAAACCACATGACCTTTTGTTTTGGAGGTGTTCAGAACAAAGTTAAGGGCAGAGAAAGCTTGTTGGACACTAAGAATTTTTTTTAACACAAAATCAGGGAAGGGCCAGCTGAGTATAAAACCTTATCATCTGTATATAAATGGATAAGAGAGCTTCCTATTGCCTGATCTATGTTGTTGATGCAAATTGAGAAGAGCATGGGGCCTAGGGTAGAGCCTTGGGACACTCCCTTGGGGACAGGCAGTGTCTGAGACAGCAGATTTCTGACTTTATACACTGCACTCTGTGAGAGAGGTAGTTTGCAAACCAGGCCAAATAATATATGCCATTTAGCAGACGCTTTTATCCAAAGCGACTTACAGTCAGATACATTCTACGTATGGGTGGTCCCGGGGATCGAACCCACTACCCTGGCGTTACAAGCACCATGCTCTACCAACTGAGCTACAGAAGGACCACACAGAGAAAGACCCCTCAGAGACACCAATACTCCTTAGCCAGCCCACAAGAATGGAATGGTCTCCCGTATCAAAAGCTTTGGCCAAGTCAATAAAAATAGCATCACCACATTTCTTAGAATCAAGGGCAATGGTGACATCATTGAGGACCTTTAAGGTTGCAGTGACACATCCATAACCTGAGCGGAAACCAGATTGCATACCAGAGAGAATACTATAGACATCAAGAAAGCCAGCCAGTAGATTATTGACAAGTTTTTCTAACACTTGATAAACAGGGCAAAGTAACAGTTAAGATCAGCTTGATCTCCCCCTTTAAGTAGAGGACGGTTTGTGGCTGCCTTCCAAGCAATGGGAATCTCCCCAGAGAGAAGAGACAGGTTAAAAAGGTCAGAGACAGGCTTGGTGATGATAGGGGCAGCAACCTTAAAGAAGAAAGGAGAGACAGGCTTGGTGATGATAGGGGCAGCAACCTTAAAGAAGAAAGGGAGACAGGTTAAACAGGTCAGAGACAGGCTTGGCGATGATAGGGGCAGCAACCTTAAAGAAGAAAGGAGAGACAGGTTAAACAGGTCAGAGACAGGCTTGGTGATGATAGGGGCAGCAACCTTAAAGAAGAAAGGAGAGACAGGTTAAACAGGTCAGAGACAGGCTTGGTGATGATAGGGGCAGCAACCTTAAAGAAGAAAGGATCTAAACCATTCAGATGTTTTTGGGGGTCAAGTTTAAGGAGCTCCTTTAGCACCTCGGACTCAGTGACTGCCTGCAGGGAGAAACTTTGTAGTGGGGCAGTCTGTTTTAGCAGTCCTGCATCGTCCGCATCATCTGACCACTTCCTTATTGAGTCACTGGTACTTCCTGCTGTAGTTTTTGATTGGAAGCAGGAATCAGGAGGATAGAATTATGGTCAGATTTGCCAAATGGAGGGCGAGGGAGAGCTTTGTATGCATCTCTGTGTGGAGTAAAGGTGGTCTAGAGTTTTTTTCCCCACGGAATCCAGTCAGCTGAGTGTGTGTGTGTGTGTTTATCTGTGTGTGTGTGAGAGTGTTTATCTGTGTGTGTGTATGTGTGTGTGTGTGTTTATCTGTGTGTGTGTGTGAGTGTTTATCTGTGTGTGTGTGTGTGTGTGTGTGTGTGTGTGTGTGTGTGTGTGTGTGTGTGTGTGTGTGTGTGTGTGTGTGTGTGTGTGTGTGTGTGTGTGTGTGTGTGTGTGTGTGTGTGTGTTTATTTCTGTGTGCGTGTGCGCGTGCACGTGTGCGTGTGCTGAAAGCGACAGATGGAGAAGGGACAGTGAAAGAAAATTATTTGTATTTTCTGTAGAATATTACATCATGTGATCTTTCTCTCCACTCTCAGATCAAAGACACATGGACACTATTAGAAGATCACTGCTGAGACAGGTGAGGGGAGGAGAGGGAGGGACTGGGGGAGGAGGGTGGGACTGGGGGAGGAGGGGGAGGGGAGGAAGGAAGGAGAGGGACTGGGGGAGGGACTGGGGGAGGAGGGTGGGACTAGGAGAGGAGGGGGAGGGGAGGAAGGAGGGAGGGAGGGACTGGGGGAGGGACTGGGGGAGGAGGGGGAGGGACTGGGGGAGGAGGGTGGGACTAGGGAGGAGGGGGGGAGGGACTGGGGGAGGAGGGGGAGGGAGGAAGGGGGAGAGAGGGACTGGGGGAGGGACTGGGGGAGGAGGGGGAGGGACTGGGGGAGGAGGGGGTCTAGGGGAGGAGGGGGAGGGGAGGAAGGACTGGGGGAGGGACTGGGGGAGGAGGGGGAGGGACTGGGGAGGAGGGAAGGGACTGGGGAGGAGGGGGAGGGACTGGGGAGGAGGGGGAGGGACTGGGGGAGGGACTGGGGAGGAGGGGGACTGGGGAGGAAGGAGAGAGGGAGGGACTGGGGAGGAGCAGGAGGGACTGGGGGAGGAGAGGAAGGGACTGGGGAGGAGGGGGTGGGACTGGGGAGGAGGGGGAGGGAGGGGGATGAGGGAGGGACTTGGGGAGGAGAGGGAGGGACTGGGGGAGGGACTGGGGGAGGGACTGGGGAGGAGGGGGAGGGACTGGGGGAGGAGGGGAGGGACTGGGGGATGAGGGTGGACTGGGGGAGGGGGGAGGGACTGGGGGAGGAGGGGGAGGGACTGGGGGAGGGGAGGAAGGAGAGAGGGGGGAGGGACAAGGGGAGGAACAAGAGGAGGGAGGGGGGAAGGGGGACTGGGGGAGGGGGGGAGGGACTGGGGGAGGAGGGGAGGGGAGGGGGAGGGACAAGAGGGAGGAACAAGAGGAGGGAGGGGGAGGGGGACTGGGGGAGGAGGGGGAGGGCCTGGGGGAGGAGGGGGAGGGGAGGAAGGAGGGAGGGAGAGTGAGGTGGAGGAGGAGGGAGAGAGAATGACGGGATAGGATGAAGAGAGAGGGACAGGGGGAGGGAGAAGTGTATCTAATACTTCTCTCTCTCTCCTTCCAGCCTTCCTCCTCCTCCTGCTCTATCTATCATCGTCACTCAGTAGGAGGGGCTGAGGGTAACGAGGTAGGTGGGATTGAGTTGAAGCTCGACCAACCAGAGTCCGAGGAGGAGCTGGAAGCGGAGCCTAAAGGTGACATCACTGCCTTGGTGTTACGGCAACCGCTGCATCACAGGAAGACCGTCATCTACCTATGTCTCTCAACACTCATATTCACTACAGGTAACACACACACACACACACACACACACACACACACACACACACACACACACACACACACACACACACACACACACACACACACACACACACACACACACACACACAACACTCATATTCACTACAGGTAACACACACACACACACACACACACACACACACACACACACACACACACACACACACACACACACACACACACACACACACACACACACACACACACTGTCTTTCAACACTCATATTCACTACAGGTAACACACACACACACACACACACACACACACACACACACACACACACACACACACACACACACACACACACACACACACACACACACACACACACACACACACACACACACACACACACACACACACACTGTCTTTCAACACTCATATTCACTGCAGGTAACACACACACTCACACTGTCTCTCATCACTCATATTCACTACAGGTAACACACACACACTGTTTCTCCACACTCATATTCACTACAGGTAACACACACACACACACTGTCTCTCAACACTCATATTCACAACAGGTAACACACACACACACACACACACACGCACGCACGCACGCACGCACGCACGCACACACACACACACACACACACACACACACACACACACACACACACACACACACTGTCTCTCAACACTCATATTCACTACAGGTAACACACACACACTGTTTCTCCACACTCATATTCACTACAGGTAACACACACACACACTCTCTCCACCTTTCACTACTGCTAGCGTGGTTGGCTCTAACTACTGGTAACACACACGCTTGTCTTTCAACACTCATATTCACTACAGGTAACACACACACACACACACACTTGGGCTCAACACTCTTTCACTACTGGTAACACACACACACACACACACACACTGTCTCTCAACACTCATGGCCACTACGGAGGATAAGCCTGGAACTGACCATGACAACCTGGTGGAGGGTATGTACCTGGGGACACTACACACACACACACACACACACACACACACACACACACACACACAAGAAATACACACACTGTCTCTCAAGACTAGATTCACAACAGGTAACACACACACACACACACACACACACACACACACACACACACACACACACACACACACACACACACACACACACACACACACACACACACACACACACACACACACACACACTCTCAACACTCACACACACACAACACACTGACACACATCTCCACACTATATTCACTACAGGTAACACACACACACACACACTCTCTCCACCTTTGCTATGCTAGCGTGGTTGGCTCTAAGGGTTTTGGGGTCACAACTTTGTGCAGCGTTTCTATTACTAACTTTAAAGATCGTTATTGTGGTGTTGGGGGGAGATGGCACACTATGCTAAGCCTGGAACTGACCATGACAACCTGGTGGGGGTATGTACCTGGGGGAACTACGGGACATGCTGAAGAAATACTTGCAAGACGAGAAGATAGAGAGCACTGTCAGGTAACACACACACACACACATGGACACACACACACACACACAGTGTGTACACACACACACACACACACACACACACCACAGGTGGATAGGTGTGAGTGTGGGTATACACACACACACACACAGTGTACATACATGTGTGTAGTGTATAGTGTGTGTAGTAGTGTATAGTGTGTGTAGTGTATATAGTGTGTATAGTGTGTATAGTGTGTGTAGTGTATAGTGTGTAGTGTATATACAGTGTGTGTAGTGTATAGTGTGTGTATAGTGTGTGTAGTGTGTAGTGTGTAGTGTGTATAGTGTGTGTAGTGTATAGTGTGTGTAGTGTATAGTGTGTGGTGTAGTGTATTATAACCGTTTTTGTTAGTGTGTGTAGTGTATAGTGTGTCCTAGTGTATAGTGTGTGTAGTGTAGTGATATAGTGTGTGTGTAAAGTGTCCACATGGACTGTACAGACTGTATAGTGTGTGTAGTGTATAGTTGTGTCCAGGTATAGGTGGATGAGGAGGAGTGTGTGTAGGGTATAACGTGTGTTTGTAGTGTAGTGTATATACTGTGTGTAGTGTATATACTGTGTGTAGTGTATAGTGTGTGTAGTGTATATAGTGTGTATAGTGTGTATAGTGTGTGTAGTGTATAGTAGTGTGTGTAGTGTATAGTGTGTGTAGTGTATAGTGTGTGTATATAGTGTGTGTAGTGTGTATAGTGTGTGTAGTGTATAGTGTGTGTAGTGTATAGTGTGTGTATAGTGTGTGTGTATAGTGTGTATAGTGTGTGTAGTGTATAGTGTGTGTAGTGTATAGTGTGTGTAGTGTATAGTGTGTGTAGTGTATAGTGTGTGTAGTGTGTATAGTGTGTGTAGTGTGTAGTGTGTGTAGTGTATAGTTTGTAGTGTATAGTGTGTGTAGTGTATAGTGTGTGTAGTGTATAGTGTGTATAGTGTGTGTAGTGTATAGTGTGTGTAGTGTATAGTGTGTGTAGTGTATAGTGTGTATAGTGTGTGTAGTGTATAGTGTGTGTAGTGTATAGTGTGTGTAGTGTATAGTGTGTGTAGTGTATAGTGTGTGTAGTGTATAGTGTGTGTAGTGTATAGTGTGTGTAGTGTATAGTGTGTGTAGTGTGTAGTGTGTATAGTGTGTGTAGTGTATAGTGTGTGTAGTGTGTGTAGTGTATAGTGTGTGTAGTGTATAGTGTGTGTAGTGTATAGTGTGTGTAGTGTATAGTGTGTGTAGTGTATAGTGTGTGTAGTGTGTGTAGTGTATAGTGTGTGTAGTGTATAGTGTGTGTAGTGTGTGTAGTGTATAGTGTGTGTAGTGTGTGTAGTGTATAGTGTGTGTAGTGTGTATAGGGAGGGAATTCTTGAGGTAAACCTGTTTTCAGTCTTCCAGAGATTTGAGACTGGGACGGAGGTTCACCTTCCAGCAGGACAATGAACCTAATCATACTGCTAAAGCAACACTTGAGTAGTTTAAGGGGACACATTTAAATGTCTTTGAATGGCCTAGTCCAAGCCCAGACCTCAATCCAATTGAGCATCTGTGGTACGACTGTACACAGATTGCTGTACACCAGCGGAATCCGTTCAACTTGAAGGAGCTGGAGCAGTTTTTGCCTTGAAGAATGGTCAAACATCCCAGTGGCTAGATGTGCCAAGCTCATAGAGACATACCCCAAGAGACGTGCAGCTATAATTGCTGCAAAAGGTGGCTCAAATGTATTTACTTAACCAGGTAGGCCAGTTGAGAAGTTCTCAAATACAACTGCGGCCAAGATAAAGCAGCGCGACACAAACAACAACAGTTACACATGGGATAAACAATAAACAAAAAGTCAAAAACACAATATAATTTTCTTTTGAAAATATTTTTGTAATTTTGTCATAGATGTCATGTATTGTCATGTTCCTGTTCTTTCTCTTCACTTCGTTTCCCCCTGCTGGTCGTATCGTTCAGTCGGTCCAGGGCCACCTCTCTTCCTCCGCACCGGTCGTATGATTGTAGTATTGATCTCCTTCCGGGAACCACTCCCCCCCGGGGTAGACTATACTCTCTGTCGGCTCCCGAACGTAAGGCTCTCGAAGATTATTTGTCTGTTATGCAGGTGAGTGAGGACCCAAAAGCGGTTTAACAGAAACAGAGTCATTTAATGTCCAAACACAGGGAATACATATATCCTCTTCAGATGTATCGATAGACAATAATATAATAATAATATATGCCATTTAGCAGACGCTTTTATCCAAAGCGACTTACAGTCATGTGTGCATACATTCTACGTATGGGTGGTCCCGGAATCGAACCCACTACCCTGGCGTTACAAGCGCCATGCTCTACCAACTGAGCTACAGAAGGACAACCCGCAGAGAGGGCGACAAAATAAATCATATAGTCCTCTGATCTATACAGGAGAGTCCCCTTCTAGCAGTAGAGGAGAATAGCAGGGTTAGCGGCAACAGACTGCTGGTCTCTCCGGGTAGGCGCGGGTTGTAGAGGACAGAGGTACCTGATCACACGTAGCATCTGATGAAGAGGCAGATTACGACAGGACGGGACAAGGGTGAAGCAAACGAGAATCTGACAAAGACAGAAGCAGAAACAGAGAGAGAAATAGAGACCTAATCAGAGGGAAAAAAGGGAACAGGTGGGAGAGAGTAAACGAGGTAGTTAGAGGAGATGAGGAACAGCTGGGGGAAGGAAAGGGAGAGAAGGTAACCTAATACGACCAGCAGGGGGAAACGAAGTGAAGAGAAAGAACAGGAACAAGACAATACATGACAATAGAGGCGAAATAATTACAATTTAGATTCACACTTCAGTGAAAAGATGCGCAGATGATGATGTGCAGGTAGAGATAATGGGGTGCAAAAGGAGGAATTGGCTTTGGGGGTGACCAGTGAGATATACCTGCTGGAACGCGTGCTATGGGTGGATGCTGCTATGGTGACCAGTGAGCTGAGATAAGGCAGAGCTTTACCTAGCAGAGACTTATAGATGACCTGGAGCCAGTGGGTTTGGCAAAGAATATGTAGTGAGGACCAGCCAATGAGCATACAGGTCACAGTGGTGGGTAGTATATGGCGCTTTGGTGACAAAACGATCCAGTTTGCTGAGTAGAATGTTGGGGGCTATTTTATAGATGACATCACCGAAGTCGAGGATTGGTAGGATGGTCAGTTTTACGAGGGCATGTTTGGCAGCATGAGTAAAAGAGGCTGTGTTGCGAAATAGGAAGACAATTCTAGATTTAATTTTTTGGATTGGAGATGCTTAATGTGAGTCTGGAAGAAGAGCTTACAGTCTAACCAGCCACCTAGGTATTTGTAGTTGTCCACATATTCTAGGTCAGAACCGTCCAGAGTAGTTGAATTGGTTGAAGAGCATGCACTTAGTTTTACTAGCAGTTGGAAGCCACGGAATGAGTGTTGTATGGATTTAAAACTCGTTTGAAGGTTTGTTAGCACAGTGTCCAAAGAAGGGCCAGAAGTATACAGAATGGTGTTGTCATGACTGTCCTGACCAGGTCAGGTTACAGGAGACCACAACACTACAGATTATCTCTCAACCACAACAGAGGAGGAGAGATCTAGAGGTCTGAAGATGTGGGGGTTTTATGACCCCTCACGACCCTGGTAAATCTCAGGCCACAGACACATTCCTTTGTCCTGTTACTATGGAGACCCAGCCTCAGAACATTAAACATGTAATAAAGGGGCTTTGGAACAATGGTTTCCGTCAGCCACAATGGTGGTCATGACGATAGATGGACTATGAAAATGTATGTCATTTGGTCGTCATGACGATAGATGGAATATGAAAATGTATGTCATTTTTGTTTTGTTATTAAAGGTTAATAGATGACGTTATTACGAAAACATTGTAACGTGAAGAGTTTTCCTAGTAGATGTTTGATGTTTATACATTGTACGTTGTATGGAAAATATCCATATGTTTTGGGGAAGATGAACTGTTAAGTTCGTTGTCTAAAATTGGATTTGAATAAAATCTAGACCCATAAGAGAGGAAGTTTGGGGCAAGGCTAGGATTAGAATAGCATAGATGACAAATTCACCCAAATGTATATTTCTTTCTTGTACTTTCTTTTCTCTCTCTCTCTCTCTTTTAAATCCCCACTGTGGGTAACACGCGCCATAGTGTGTTGGCCCGTTACACTAAGTTCTAATCAATAATAATGTGTTTTGGTGAGACCCGGGTACGAACTCATTGGTGAGACCCGGGTCCGAACTCATTGGTGAGACCCGGGTCCGAACTCATTGGTGAGACCCGGGTACGAACTCATTGGTGAGACCCGGGTACGAACTCATTGGTGAGACCCGGGTCCGAACTCATTGGTGAGACCCGGGTCCGAACTCATTGGTGAGACCCGGGTCCGAACTCATTGGTGAGACCCGGGTCCGAACTCATTGGTGAGACCCGGGTACGAACTCATTGGTGAGACCCGGGTCCGAACTCATTGGTGAGACCCGGGTACGAACTCATTGGTGAGACCCGGGTCGAACTCATTGGTGAGACCCGGGTACGAACTCATTGGTGAGACCCGGGTCCGAACTCATTGGTGAGACCCGGGTCCGAACTCATTGGTGAGACCCGGTCCGAACTCATTGGTGAGACCCGGGTACGAACTCATTGGTGAGACCCGGTACGAACTCATTGGTGAGACCCGGTACGAACTCATTGGTGAGACCCGGGTACGAACTCATTGGTGAGACCCGGTACGAACTCATTGGTGAGACCCGGTACGAACTCATTGGTGAGACCCGGGTCCGAACTCATTGGTGAGACCCGGGTCCGAACTCATTGGTGAGACCCGGGTCCGAACGGTGAGATTCACGGACTATATGACGTGAGACCCGGGTACGGAAACTGGTTAATTAGCGAACTCATTGTGAACCCGGGTATTCTGATATTCTTTGAGTTGAGACCCAATACGAACTCATTGGTGAGACCCGGGTAATAGAAACTCAATAAAATCCCATGGTGAGGTTACCGGCTTGATTCAGTTAATCACGCAATTAGAAACTTTAATTACTCATTGATGAGACCCGTCCGTCACATTAACTAATACAATGTCACGAAGTGTTGTCTGAGAGAGGTGGATCACAGAATCACCAGCAGCAAGAGCGACATCATTGATATATAAAGAGAAAGGTGAGACCCGGCCCGAACTCAGTTGAACCCTGTTGCACCCCCATAGAGACTGCCAGAGGTCTGGAGAACAGGCCTCCGATTTGACACACTGAACTCATATCTGAGAAGTCCGAGTTGGCGAGACCAGGCGAGGCAGTCATTTGAGAAACCAAGGCTGTTGAGTCTGACCGATAAAAACTGCAGTGATTGACAGAATCGAACTCATTGGTGAGACCCGGAAGACAACTGCACAGTAACTCATTGGTGAGACCCGGGTCGAACTCATTGACAACCACAGTAATGTGTTTTACTCATGGTGAGACCCGATATCGTTTAGGACCTTGAGCGTGGCTGAGGTGCACCCATGACCATCTCTAAAACCAGATTACATAAGACGGTGGGATTCAAAATGGTCAATAAAATGATGGTGCCCCAAAAATCTATTTTAATTCCAGGCAACAAAATAGAAAAATGCCAAGAGGGGTGAATACTCGTCACATTAACTAATACAATGTATAATGTTGTCTAGTGTATAAGAATCACCAGTAGTGTATAATCATTGAGTGTATAATGTGTGAAGGTATAATGTGTGTAGAGTATAATGTGTGTACCGCCATACAGTGTGTGACTGCCAGAGGTCTGGAGTAAAGGCCCTCCGATTTGACACACTGAACTCTATCTGAGAAGTAGTTGGCGAATGGCGAGGCAGTATTTGAAAACCAAGGCTGTTGAGTCTGCCGATAAAAATGCAGTGATTGACAGAGTCGAAAGTTGGCCAGGTATGAAGTGTGTGCACATAATGTGTTTTATCGTATGGCGTTATGATATCGTTTAGGACCTTGAGCGTGGCTGAGGTGCATAATGACCATCTCTAAAAAGATTACATAAGTGTGGGATTCAAAATGGTCAATACAAATGATACAGTGTGTGTAATCTATTTTAATTCCAGGCAACAAAATAGGAAAAATGCCAAGAGGGGTGAATACTGTGTGTGTAGTGTATAATGTGTGTAGTGTATAATGTGTGTAGTGTATAATGTGTGTAGTGTATAATGTGTAGTGTATAGTGTGTGTAGTGTGTGTATATAATGTGTGTAGAGTATAATGTGTGTAGAGTATAAGTACAGTGTGTGTAGAGTATAATGTGTGTAGAGTATAATGTGTGTAGTGTATAATGTGTGTAGAGTATAAGTACAGTGTGTGTAGAGTATAATGTGTGTAGTGTATAATGTGTGTAGAGTATAAGTACAGTGTGTGTAGAGTATAATGTGTGTAGTGTATAATGTGTGTAGTGTATAATGTGTGTAGAGTATAATGTGTGTAGTGTATAATGTGTGTGTGTAGTGTATAGTGTGTAGAGTATAATGTGTGTAGTGTATAATGTGTGTAGAGTATAATGTGTGTAGTGTATAATGTGTGTAGAGTATAAGTACAGTGTGTGTAGTGTATAATGTGTGTAGAGTATAATGTGTGTAGTGTATAGTGTGTGTAGAGTATAATGTGTGTAGTGTATAATGTGTGTAGAGTATAAGTACAGTGTGTGTAGTGTATAATGTGTGTAGAGTATAAGTACAGTGTGTGTAGTGTATAATGTGTGTAGAGTATAAGTACAGTGTGTGTAGTGTATAATGTGTGTAGAGTATAAGTACAGTGTGTGTAGTGTATAATGTGTGTAGAGTATAAGTACAGTGTGTGTAGTGTATAATGTGTGTATTGTATAGTAGAGCCTCCTGAGTAGTCGTCTAATACACTGCATCATGGTGCTAGAGGCGTCACTACAGACCCGGGTTCGATTCCGGGCTGGCCATGATCGCACAATTGGCCATGATCGCACAATTGGCCCAGTGTCGTCCGGGTTAGGGGAGGGTTTGACCCGGGGGGTCTTTACAAGGCCGTCATTGTAAATAAGAATTTGTAATTAACGGACTTGCCTAGTTAAATAAAACTTAAATACAAAAAAAGAGTGTGTGTGTGTGTAGGATCCAGAGGAACTCTCTATGGATGGTGGATTCACAGGGAGAGGTGTTGGAGGAGATTCCTCTGGAAGATCCAGACTCCTACTGTGCCTACAGCGCTATTGGCACCGCCACGGTAAGACAGTGTTTAAATGTACTACATACAGTACCAGTCAACAGTTTGGACACACCAGGGGTTTTTCTATATTTTTACTATTTTCTACATTGTAGAATAATAGTGAAGACATCAAAACTATGAAATTACACATGGAATCATGTAGTAACCAAAAAAGTGTTAAACAAATCTAAATATATTTTGTATTTGAGATTTTTCAAAGTAACCTCCCGTTGCCTTGATGACAGTTTTGCACACGGTTGGTATTTTCTCAACCAGCTTCACGAGGTAGTCACATGGAATGCATTTAAATTAACAGGTTTGTCTTGTTGAAATTAATTTGGGGAATTTCTTTCCTTCTTTATGCGTTTGAGCCAATCAGTTGTGTTGTGACAAGGTGTAACAGTATAACTTTAGACCGTCCCCTCGCCCATTCCCGGGCGCGAACCAGGGACCCTCTGCACACATCAACAACAGTCACCCTCGAAGCATCGTTACCCATCGCTCCACAATGGGAGAGCAAGGGGAACGACTACAAGGTCTCAGAGCAAGTGACGTCACCGATTGCGTGACAATGAATTGATGCAAGGAAACCAATAATAAGAAGAGACTTGTTTGGGCCAAGAAGCCCAAGCATGGTAAATCTGTCCTTTGGTCTGATCAGCCCATGTGTCACGCCTTGGTCTTAGCATTTTGTGTTTTCTTTAATTATTTGTTCAGGCCAGGGTGTGACATGGGTTTATTGTGTTGTCGTATTGGGGTTTTTGTAGGCATTGGGATTGTGGCTGATTAGGGGTGTGTCTAGTATAGGCTTGGCTGCCTGAGGCGGTTCTCAATAAGAGTCAGGTGATTCTCGTTGTCTCTGATTGGGAACCATATTTAGGTAGCCTGGGTTTCACTGTGTATTTTGGTGGGTGATTGTTCCTGTCTCTGTGTTAGTTGACACCAGATAGGCTGTATAGGTTTTCTCGTTCCGTTTGTTGTTTTGTATATATATAGTTATTCCATGTATCGTCTATTCTTCATTAAAGAACATGAGTAACCACCACGCTGCATTTTGGTCCAACTCTCTTCCAACAGACGAACGCCGTTACACCATGGCTGTGAAATGCAGAGTAGGTTAACGGATGATCTCTGCATGTGTGGTTCTCACCGTGAAGCATGGAAGAGGAGGTGTGATGGTGTGGGGGTGCTTTGCTGGTGACACTGTCTGTGATTTATTTATAGTTCAAGGCACACTTAACCAGCATGGCTACCACAGCATTCTGCAGCGATACTCCATCCCATCTGGTTTGCTTTTAGTGGGACTATCATTTGTTTTTCAACAGGACAATGACCCAACACACCTCCAGGCTATTTAAGGGCTATTTGACCAAGGAGAGTGATGGAGTGCTGCATCAGATGACCTGGCCTCCACAGTCATCTGACCTCAACCCAATTGAGATGGTTTGGGATGAGGTCCTAATCCAGGCACTTGTCATCTCCCGTCTGGATTACTGCAACTCGCTGTTGGCTGGGCTCCCTGCCTGTGCCATTAAACCCCTTCAACTCATCCAGAACGCCGCAGCCCGTCTGGTGTTCAACCTTCCCAAGTTCTCTCACGTCACCCCGCTCCTCCGTTCTCTCCACTGGCTTCCAGTTGAAGCTCGCATCCGCTACAAGACCATGGTGCTTGCCTACGGAGCTGTGAGGGGAACGGCACCTCAGTACCTCCAGGCTCTGATCAGGCCCTACACCCAAACAAGGGCACTGCGTTCATCCACCTCTGGCCTGCTCGCCTCCCTACCACTGAGGAAGTACAGCTCCCGCTCAGCCCAGTCAAAACTGTTCGCTGCCCTGGCCCCCCAATGGTGGAACAAACTCCCTCACGACGCCAGGACAGCAGAGTCAATCACCACCTTCCGGAGACACCTGAAACCCCACCTCTTTAAGGAATACCTAGGATAGGTTAAGTAATCCCTCTCACCCCACCCCCCCTAAGTTTTAGATGCACTATTGTTAAGTGACTGTCCCACTGGATGTCATAAGGTGAATGCACCAATTTGTAAGTCGCTCTGGATAAGAGCGTCTGCTAAATGACTTAAATGTAAATGTAAATGTAAAGTGATGGAAAAGCAGCCAATAAGTGCTCAGCATATGTGGGCACTCCTTCAAGACGGTTGGGAAAGCATTCCAGGTGATGCTGGTTGACAGAATGCCAAGAAGTGTGCAAGCTGTCATCAAGGCAAAGGATGGCTACTTTGAAAAATCTCAAATGTATTTTGATATGTGTTGACACATTTTTTTTTTGCTACTCCATGATTCCGTGTCTGTTATTTCATAGTTTATGTCTTCACTATTGTTCTACAATGTATTTTGCCAGTCACCATAAGGATAAATACTATTCTAGGGGTCAGGTTTATGGGTTAGGTTTATGGGTTAGGTTTAGGGGTTAGGTTTAGGGGTTAGGTTTAGGGGTTAGGTTTATGGGTTAGGTTTATGGGTTAGGTTTTAGGGTTAGGTTTTTGAATAGGTTTAGGGTTAGGTTTAGGGGTTATAGTTAGGGTTAGGTTTTGGGGTTGTGGTTAGGTTTAGTTGAAAGGGAAAATAGTATTTTGAATGGGAATCAATTGTGTCCCTACAAGGTTAGTAAAACTAGACTGTGTGTTTATATATTTGTGTGAATAAGTGTATGTGTGGGGTAGTCTTTTGTACCTCTGACTTCATGTCTCTCTACAGGGGGGCGTGGTGTATGTCAATTACGGCCGCCAGGAGGATTTTGACTGGCTGCAGTCTGCGGGAGTGTCTGTGGTTGGCTGCGTTGTAGTGATGCGTGTGGGGGGCGGGGTTAGTTATGCTGAGAAGGTGCTATTGGCTCAGAAGGCTGGAGCAGGCGGAGCCTTGATCTATCCAGATCCTGCTGACATCCCTCAGGACCCTCGACGCCTGGGGTTGAACAGTTACACCGCTATATCAGAACATGTATGTTACACCTCTATATCAGAACACGTATGTTACACCTCTATATCAGAACACGTATGTTACACCTCTATATCAGAACACGTATGTTACACCTCTATATCAGAACACGTATGTTACACCTCTATATCAGAACACGTATGTTACACCTCTATATCAGAACACGTATGTTACACCTCTATATCAGAACACGTATGTTACACCTCTATATCAGAACATACACCTCTATATCAGAACATACACCTCTATATCAGAACATACACCTCTATATCAGAACATGTATGTTACACCTCTATATCAGAACACGTATGTTACACCTCTATATCAGAACACGTATGTTACACCTCTATATCAGAACATGTATGTTACACCTCTATATCAGAACACGTATGTTACACCTCTATATCAGAACATACACCTCTATATCGGAACATACACCTCTATATCAGAACACGTATGTTACACCTCTATATCAGAACATACACCTCTATATCAGAACATACACCTCTATATCAGAACACGTATGTTACACCTCTATATCAGAACATACACCTCTATATCAGAACATACACCTCTATACCAGAACACGTATGTTACACCTCTATATCAGAACATGTATGTTACACCTCTATACCAGAACACGTATGTTACACCTCTATATCAGAACACGTATGTTACACCTCTATATCAGAACACGTATGTTACACCTCTATATCAGAACACGTATGTTACACCTCTATATCAGAACATGTATGTTACACCTCTATATCAGAACACGTATGTTACACCTCTATATCAGAACACGTATGTTACACCTCTATATCAGAACACGTATGTTACACCTCTATATCAGAACATGTATGTTACACCTCTATATCAGAACACGTATGTTACACCTCTATATCAGAACACGTATGTTACACCTCTATATCAGAACACGTATGTTACACCTCTATATCAGAACACGTATGTTACACCTCTATATCAGAACATGTATGTTACACCTCTATATCAGAACATGTATGTTACACCTCTATACCAGAACACGTATGTTACACCTCTATATCAGAACACGTATGTTACACCTCTATACCAGAACACGTATGTTACACCTCTATACCAGAACACGTATGTTACACCTCTATATCAGAACACGTATGTTACACCTCTATATCAGAACACGTATGTTACACCTCTATATCAGAACATGTATGTTACACCTCTATATCAGAACACGTATGTTACACCTCTATATCAGAACACGTATGTTACACCTCTATATCAGAACACGTATGTTACACCTCTATATCAGAACATGTATGTTACACCTCTATATCAGAACATACACCTCTATACCAGAACATACACCTCTATATCAGAACATGTATGTTACACCTCTATATCAGAACACGTATGTTACACCTCTATATCAGAACACGTATGTTACACCTCTATATCAGAACATACACCTCTATATCAGAACATGTATGTTACACCTCTATACCAGAACACGTATGTTACACCTCTATATCAGAACATACACCTCTATATCAGAACATGTATGTTACACCTCTATATCAGAACATACACCTCTATATCAGAACATGTATGTTACACCTCTATATCAGAACATGTATGTTACACCTCTATATCAGAACATGTATGTTACACCTCTATATCAGAACACGTATGTTACACCTCTATATCAGAACATGTATGTTACACCTCTATATCAGAACATACACCTCTATATCAGAACATACACCTCTATATCAGAACATACACCTCTATATCAGAACATACACCTCTATACCAGAACATGTATGTTACACCTCTATATCAGAACATGTATGTTACACCTCTATATCAGAACACGTATGTTACACCTCTATATCAGAACATGTATGTTACACCTCTATATCAGAACATGTATGTTACACCTCTATATCAGAACACGTATGTTACACCTCTATATCAGAACATGTATGTTACACCTCTATATCAGAACATGTATGTTACACCTCTATACCAGAACACGTATGTTACACCTCTATATCAGAACATGTATGTTACACCTCTATATCAGAACATGTATGTTACACCTCTATATCAGAACACGTATGTTACACCTCTATATCAGAACACGTATGTTACACCTCTATATCAGAACATGTATGTTACACCTCTATATCAGAACATGTATGTTACACCTCTATATCAGAACATACACCTCTATATCAGAACATACACCTCTATATCAGAACATACACCTCTATATCAGAACATGTATGTTACACCTCTATATCAGAACACGTATGTTACACCTCTATATCAGAACACGTATGTTACACCTCTATATCAGAACACGTATGTTACACCTCTATATCAGAACACGTATGTTACACCTCTATATCAGAACACGTATGTTACACCTCTATATCAGAACACGTATGTTACACCTCTATATCAGAACATGTATGTTACACCTCTATATCAGAACACGTATGTTACACACGTATGTTACACCTCTATACCAGAACACGTATGTTACACCTCTATATCAGAACACGTATGTTACACCTCTATATCAGAACACACCTCTATATCAGAACATATGTTACACCTCTATATCAGAACACGTATGTTACACCTCTATATCAGAACACGTATGTTACACCTCTATATCAGAACACGTATGTTACACCTCTATATCAGAACACGTATGTTACACCTCTATATCAGAACACGTATGTTACACCTCTATATCAGAACACGTATATTACACCTCTATATCAGAACACGTATGTTACACCTCTATATCAGAACACGTATGTTACACCTCTATATCAGAACACGTATGTTACACCTCTATACCAGAACACGTATGTTACACCTCTATATCAGAACACGTATGTTACACCTCTATATCAGAACACGTATGTTACACCTCTATACCAGAACACGTATGTTACACCTCTATATCAGAACACGTATGTTACACCTCTATATCAGAACATGTATGTTACACCTCTATATCAGAACACGTATGTTACACCTCTATATCAGAACACGTATGTTACACCTCTATATCAGAACACGTATGTTACACCTCTATATCAGAACACGTATGTTACACCTCTATATCAGAACACGTATGTTACACCTCTATATCAGAACACGTATGTTACACCTCTATATCAGAACACGTATGTTACACCTCTATATCAGAACACGTATGTTACACCTCTATATCAGAACATACACCTCTATATCAGAACATACACCTCTATATCAGAACATACACCTCTATATCAGAACATGTATGTTACACCTCTATATCAGAACACGTATGTTACACCTCTATATCAGAACACGTATGTTACACCTCTATATCAGAACATGTATGTTACACCTCTATATCAGAACACGTATGTTACACCTCTATATCAGAACACGTATGTTACACCTCTATATCAGAAAATACACCTCTATATCAGAACATACACCTCTATATCAGAACACGTATGTTACACCTCTATATCAGAACATACACCTCTATATCAGAACATACACCTCTATATCAGAACACGTATGTTACACCTCTATATCAGAACATGTATGTTACACCTCTATACCAGAACACGTATGTTACACCTCTATATCAGAACACGTATGTTACACCTCTATATCAGAACACGTATGTTACACCTCTATATCAGAACACGTATGTTACACCTCTATATCAGAACATGTATGTTACACCTCTATATCAGAACACAGAACACGTATGTTACACCTCTATATCAGAACACGTATGTTACACCTCTATATCAGAACACGTATGTTACACCTCTATATCAGAACATGTATGTTACACCTCTATATCAGAACACGTATGTTACACCTCTATATCAGAACATGTATGTTACACCTCTATATCAGAACACGTATGTTACACCTCTATATCAGAACACGTATGTTACACCTCTATATCAGAACACGTATGTTACACCTCTATATCAGAACATGTATGTTACACCTCTATATCAGAACATGTATGTTACACCTCTATACCAGAACACGTATGTTACACCTCTATATCAGAACACGTATGTTACACCTCTATACCAGAACACGTATGTTACACCTCTATACCAGAACACGTATGTTACACCTCTATATCAGAACACGTATGTTACACCTCTATATCAGAACACGTATGTTACACCTCTATATCAGAACATGTATGTTACACCTCTATATCAGAACATACACCTCTATATCAGAACATGTATGTTACACCTCTATACCAGAACACGTATGTTACACCTCTATATCAGAACATACACCTCTATATCAGAACATGTATGTTACACCTCTATATCAGAACATGTATGTTACACCTCTATATCAGAACATGTATGTTACACCTCTATATCAGAACATGTATGTTACACCTCTATATCAGAACATGTATGTTACACCTCTATATCAGAACATGTATGTTACACCTCTATATCAGAACACGTATGTTACACCTCTATATCAGAACATGTATGTTACACCTCTATATCAGAACACACCTCTATATCAGAACATATGTTACACCTCTATATCAGAACATGAACATATGTTACACCTCTATATCAGAACATGTATGTTACACCTATATCAGAACACGTATGTTACACCTCTATATCAGAACATGTATGTTACACCTCTATATCAGAACATGTATGTTCTATATCAGAACATGTATGTTACTCTATACCAGAATGTATGTTACACTCTACGTATGTTACACCTCTATATCAGAACATGTATGTTACACCTCTATATCAGAACATGTATGTTACACCTCTATATCAGAACATGTATGTTACACCTCTATATCAGAACACGTATGTTACACCTCTATATCAGAACATGTTATGAACATTACACCTCTATATCAGAACATGTATGTTACACACTCTATATCAGAACATACACCTCTATATCAGAACATACACCTCTATATCAGAACATATGTTACACCTCTATATCAGAACATGTATGTTACACCTCTATATCAGAACACGTATGTTACACCTCTATATCAGAACACGTATGTTACACCTCTATATCAGAACACGTATGTTACACAGAACATCTATATCAGAACACGTATGTTACACCTCTATATCAGAACACGTATGTTACACCTCTATATCAGAACACGTATCTATTACACCTCTATATCAGAACACGTATGTTACACCTCTATATCAGAACACGTATGTTACACCTCTATATGTTACACCTCTATATCAGAACACGTATGTTACACCTCTATACCAGAACACGTATGTTACAGAACACGTATATCAGAACACGTATGTTACACCTCTATATCAGAACACGTATGTTACACCTTACAGAACACGTATGTTACTATATCAGAACACGTATGTTACACCTCTATATCAGAACACGTATGTTACACCTCTATATCAGAACACGTATGTTACACCTCTATATCAGAACACGTATGTTACACCTCTATATCAGAACACGTATGTTACACCTCTATATCAGAACACGTATGTTACACCTCTATATCAGAACACGTATGTTACACCTCTATATCAGAACACGTATGTTACACCTCTATATCAGAACACGTATGTTACACCTCTATATCAGAACACGTATGTTACACCTCTATATCAGAACACGTATGTTACACCTCTATACAGAACACTCTTATATCAGAACACGTATGTTACACCTCTATATCAGAACACGTATGTTACACCTCTATACCAGAACACGTATGTTACACCTCTATATCAGAACACGTATGTTACACCTCTATATCAGAACACGTATGTTACACCTCTATATCAGAACACGTATGTTACACCTCTATATCAGAACACGTATGTTACACCTCTATATCAGAACACGTATGTTACACCTCTATATCAGAACACGTATGTTACACCTCTATATCAGAACACGTATGTTACACCTCTATATCAGAACACGTATGTTACACCTCTATATCAGAACACGTATGTTACATCTCTATATCAGAACACGTATGTTACACCTCTATATCAGAACACGTATGTTACACCTCTATATCAGAACACGTATGTTACACCTCTATATCAGAACATACACCTCTATATCAGAACACGTATGTTACACCTCTATATCAGAACACGTATGTTACACCTCTATATCAGAACACGTATGTTACACCTCTATACCAGAGCACATATGTTACACCTCTATATCAGAACACACACCTCTATATCAGAACACGTATGTTACACCTCTATACCAGAGCACGTATGTTACACCTCTATATCAGAACATACACCTCTATATCAGAACACGTATGTTACACCTCTATATCAGAACACGTATGTTACACAACTACAAATACCTAGGTGGCTGGTTAGACTGTAAACTCTCCTTCCAGACTCACATTAAGCATCTCCAATCCAAAATTAAATCTAGAATTGGCTTCCTATATCGCAACGAAGCATCTTTCACTCATGCTGCCAAACATACCCTCATAAAACCGACCATCCTACCAATCCTCGACTTCGGTGATGTCATCTATAAAATTACATCCAACACTCTACTCAGCAAACTGGATGCCGTCTATCACAGTGCCATCTGTCACCAAAGCCCCATTCTCTACCCGCTATTGCAACCTGTACGCCCTCGTTGGTTGGCCCTCTCTTCATACTCGTCACCAATCCCACTGGCTACAGGTTATCTACAGGTCTCTGCTGGGTAAAGCCCCGCCTTATCTCAGCTCACTGGTCCCCATAGCAGCACCCACTCGTAGCACGCGCTCCAGAAGGTATAGCTCACTGGTCACCCCCAAAACCAATTCCTCCTTCGGTCGACTTTCCTTTCAAATCTCTGCTGCCAATGACTGGAATGAACTGCAAAAATCTCTGAATCTGGAGACTCATATCTCCCTCACTAGCTTCAAGCACCAGCTGTCAGAGCAGCTCACAGATCACTGCACTTGTACATAGCCCATCTGTAAACAGCCCATCTATCTACCTCATCCCCCTACTGTATTTATTCATTTATTTTGCTCCCTTGCACCCCAGTATCTCTACTTGCACATTCATCTTCTGTACATCTACAATTCCAGTGTTTAATTGCTATATTGTAATTACTTTGCCACCATGGCCTATTTATTGCCTTAACTCCCTTATCTTACCTCATTTGCACTCACTGTATGTAGACCTTTTGTTTTCTCTGCACTACAGAGTGCAGAGAAAACACTACAGAGTGCCTGGGAGGCCGAGCAGTTGCCATACCAGACAGTGATGCAACCAGTCAGGATGCTCTCGATGGTGTAGTTGTAGACCTTTTTGGAAAATGTATTAACTCAAAAGGCTTAACAGGTAGCTTGGGAAATGCCCCAAAATTCTCAAACATGGCAAATGCTCCAAATCAAACACTGGCCCTTTAAGGCAATAACTAGAGTAAACTATCACTGGCCCTTTAAGGCAATAACTAAAGTAAACTATCACTGGCCCTTTAAGGCAATAACTAGAGTAAACTTCCATACTGGGGTAGTTGGTATTTCACCCCAGGACAGAGTGAGCTTCAAACCTTAATCATATTGGGGTTCTGTCCTGGCTGCTCCAACAATTGTGACAGAGCTTCACAGCTCTCTCCCATCCAATCAACAGGTCCATCTGGGATCAGGTGACCCCTTCACCCCTGGCTTCCCCTCCTTCAACCACACCCAGTTCCCGCCCACACAGTCCTCTGGCCTGCCTGTCATCCCTGCTCAGCCAATCAGTGCCAACGTAGCCTCCAAGCTACTCAGGTAAGCCCCGTCCTTCCCTCTGGTGTCCCAGGTGTGACTCCTTCTCTCCCTCCACCTCACCCCTTCTCTCCCTCCACCTCACCCCTTCTCTCCCTCCACCTCACCCCTTCTATCCCTCCACCTCACCCCTTCTCCCCCTCCACCTCACCCCTTCTCTCCCTCCACCTCACCCCTTCTCTCCCGCCACCTCACCCCTTCTCTCCCTCCACCTCACCCCTTCTCTCCCTCCACCTCACCCCTTCTCTCCCTCCACCTCACCCCTTCTCTCCCTCCACCTCACCCCTTCTCTCCCTCCACCTCACCCCTTCTCTCCCTCCACCTCACCCCTTCTCTCCCTCCACCTCACCCCTTCTCTCCCTCCACCTCACTCCTTCTCTCCCTCCACCTCACCCCTTCTCTCCCTCCACCTCACCCCTTCTCTCCCTCCACCTCACCCCTTCCTCCCCCAGTCAGTTGACCGGTCCAGTGTGCCCGCGCGGTTGGCAGGGCCGGCTGCCATACGTCCGTTGTGTCCTGGGGCGGGGCTTCACCTCTGCAGACGGCAGGAGGATCAGGATGGGGGTCTACAACACCATGACTCCTGTTCTACTGAACAACATCTTCTCTTCTCTGGAGGGAAGGATAGAACCTGGTGAGAGGAAGGGGAGGAAGGGGAGGGAGGAAGGGGAGGGAGGAAGGGGAGGGAGGAAGGGGAGGGAGGAAGGAGAGGGAGGAAGGGGAGGGAGGAAGGGGAGGGAGGAAGGGGAGGGAGGAAGGGGAGGGAGGAAGGGGAGGAGGAGGGGAGGAAGGGGAGGGAGGAAGGGGAGGGAGGAAGGGGAGGGAGGAAGGGGAGGGAGGAAGGAGAGCGGGAGGAAAGGGGAGGGAGGAAGGAGAGGGAGGAAGGGGAGGGAGGAAGGGGAGGGAGGAAGGGGAGGGAGGAAGGGGAGGGAGGAAGGAGAGCGGGAGGAAAGGGGAGGGAGGAAGGAGAGGGAGGAAGGGGAGGGAGGAAGGGGAGGGAGGAAGGGGAGGGAGGAAGGGGAGGGAGGAAGGAGAGGGAGGAAGGGGAGGGAGGAAGGAGAGCGGGAGGAAGGGGAGGGAGGAAGGGGAGGGAGGAAGGGGAGGGAGGAAGGAGAGCGGGAGGAAAGGGGAGGGAGGAAGGGGAGGGAGGAAGGGGAGGGAGTAGAGTGAGCTCCAAAACTATTGGTACAGTGTCAAATTGTACGTTAATGTGGATAGTCGCTCTGGATAAGAGCGTCTGCTAAATGACTTAAATGTAATGTAATGTAAATGTAATGGTACCATGATTATGGATAGTCCCGAATGAATCACGAATAATAATGACATCACTTCCTGAAACAGGAGGTTAAACAAAATGTGTAACATAGTATCACAATATTACCATTCAATATATCCAAATATATGAACATACACTGGGAATGTGATCAATATTTACAGTAATATAAGTACAATTTTCAGGTAGGATAAAAAACAAACACAATTTAGACATATAAAACGGTTTTAGGTCAAACGCCTCGTTAAGGCCGAGAGGATCCCTGTGTTGACAATCACACTGCCCTTTCCCACCTGGACAAAAGGAACACCTATGTGAGAATGCTATTCATTAACTACAGCTCAGTGTTCAACACCATAGTGCCCTCAAAGCTCATTACTAAGCCAAGGACCCTGGGACTAAACACCTCCCTCTGCAACTGGATTCTGGACTTCCTGACGGACCAGGTGGTAAGGGTAGGTAACAACACATCCGCCACACTGATCCTCAACACAGGGGCCCCTCAGGGGGTAGAGGGTGGATGATAGGAGATAGGGGGTAGAGGGTATGGTAATTATGCCTCTTACTTTCTCACTCATCATTATTCATGATTCTTTCAGGATTATCCCTAATCATGGTAGCGTCCACATTCATGTGGTGTTTATGAACATATTCTATACTTATTTACAATACAAATGACTCCAAAATGACACAATACATTATATAGCATTCAGTTCTATTGGTCAAATCTAATCAAATGAGGTCATCTCTGCTAGGAATACGAGACCAACTATTACACGTTTAAATGAGGTCATCTCTGCTAGGAATACGGGACCAACTATTACACGTTTAAATGAGGTCATCTCTGCTAGGAATACGGGACCAACTATTACACGAAATGAGGTCATCTCTGCTAGAATACAGGACCAACTATTATTTAAATGAGGTCATCTCTGCTAGGAATACGGGACCAACTATTACACGTTTAAATGAGGTCATCTCTGCTAGGAATAGGAGATTACACGTTTAAATGAGGTCATCTCTGCTAGGAATACAGGACCAACTATTACACGTTTAAATGAGGTCATCTCTGATAGGGACCAACTATTACACGTTTAAATGAGGTCATCTCTGCTAGGAATACGGGACCAACTATTACACGTTTAAATGAGGTCATCTCTGCTAGGAATACGGGACCAACTATTACACGTTTAAATGAGGTCATCTCTGCTAGGAATACGGGACCAACTATTACACGTTTAAATGAGGTCATCTCTGGAATACGGGACCAACTATTACACGGAGGTCATCTCTGCTAGGAATACGGGACCAACTATTACACGTTTAAATGAGGTCATCTCTGCTGGAATACGGGACCAACTATTACACGGAGGTCATCTCTGCTAGGAATACGGGACCAACTATTACACGTTTAAATGAGGTCATCTCTGCTGGAATAGGAGTTTAAATGAGGTCATCTCTGCTAGGAATACGGGACCAACTATTACACGTTTAAATGAGGTCATCTCTGCTGGAATACGATATTACACGTTTAAATGAGGTCATCTCTGCTAGGAATACGGGACCAACTATTACACGTTTAAATGAGGTCATCTCTGCTAGGAATACGGGACCAACTATTACACGTTTAAATGAGGTCATCTGCTAGAATACGGGACCAACTATTACACGAAATGATCTCTGCTAGGGGACCAACTATTACACGTTTAAATGAGGTCATCTCTGGAATACGGGACCAACTATTACACGTTTAAATGAGGTCATCTCTGCTAGAATACGGGACCAACTATTACACGGATCTCTGCTAGACCAACTATTACACGTTTAAATGAGGTCATCTCTGCTAGGGGGACCAACTATTACACGTTTAAATGAGGTAATCTCTGCTAGGAATACGGGACCAACTATTACACGTTTAAATGAGGTCATCTCTGCTAGGAATACGGGACCAACTATTACACGTTTAAATGAGGTCATCTCTGCTAGGAATACGGGACCAACTATTACACGTTTAAATGAGGTCATCTCTGCTAGGAATACAGGACCAACTATTACACGTTTAAATGAGGTCATCTCTGCTAGGAATACGGGACCAACTATTACACGTTTAAATGAGGTCATCTCTGCTAGGAATACAGGACCAACTATTACACGTTTATTCATCTCTGATTCTTTAAATGAGGTCATCTCTGCTAGGGGATTATCATCTCTGCTAATCAGGACCAACTATTACACGTTTAAATGAGTCATCTCTGCTAGGAATACCCAACATTCAAATGTCATCTCTGGTGTTTATTTAAATGAATCTCTGCTAGGAATACGGGACCAACTATTACACGTTTAAATGAGGTCATTCTGCTATACGGGACCAACTATTACACGTTTAAATGAGGTCATCTCTGCTAGGAATACGGGACCAACTATTACACGTTTAAATGAGGTCATCTCTGCTAGGAATACGGGACCAACTATTACACGTTTAAATGAGGTCATCTCTGCTAGGAATACGGGACCAACTATTACACGTTTAAATGAGGTCATCTCTGCTAGGAATACGGGACCAACTATTATTTAAATGAGGTCATCTCTGCTAGGAATACGGGACCAACTATTACACGTTTAAATGAGGTCATCTCTGCTAGGAATACGGGACCAACTATTACACGTTTAAATGAGGTCATCTCTGCTAGGAATACGGGACCAACTATTACACGTTTAAATGAGGTCATCTCTGCTAGGAATACGGGAAACTATTACGTTTAAATGGGTCATCTCTGCTAGGAATACCCAACTATTACACGTTTAAATGAGGTCATCTCTGCTAGGAATCATATTACACGTTTAAATGAGGTCATCTCTGCTAGGAATACGGGACCAACTATTACACGTTTAAATGAGGTCATCTCTGCTAGGAATACGGGACCAACTATTACACGTTTAAATGAGGTCATCTCTGCTAGGAATACGGGACCAACTATTACACGTTTAAATGAGGTCATCTCTGCTAGGAATACGGGACCAACTATTACACGTTTAAATGAGGTCATCTCTGCTAGGAATACGGGACCAACTATTACACGTTTAAATGAGGTCATCTCTGCTAGGAATACGGGACCAACTATTACACGTTTAAATGAGGTCATCTCTGCTAGGAATACGGGACCAACTATTACACGTTTAAATGAGGTCATCTCTGCTAGGAATACAGGGACCAACTATTACACGTTTAAATGAGGTCATCTCTGCTAGGAATACGGGACCAACTATTACACGTTTAAATGAGGTCATCTCTGCTAGGAATACGGGACCAACTATTACACGTTTAAATGAGGTCATCTCTGCTAGGAATACGGGACCAACTATTACACGTTTAAATGAGGTCATCTCTGCTAGAATACGGGACCAACTATTACACGTTTAAATGAGGTCATCTCTGCTAGGAATACGGGACCAACTATTACACGTTTAAATGAGGTCATCTCTGCTAGGAATACGGGACCAACTATTACACGTTTAAATGAGGTCATCTCTGCTAGGAATACGGGACCAACTATTACACGTTTAAATGAGGTCATCTCTGCTAGGAATACGGGACCAACTATTACACGTTTAAATGAGGTCATCTCTGCTAGGAATACGGGACCAACTATTACACGTTTAAATGAGGTCATCTCTGCTAGGAATACGGGACCAACTATTACACGTTTAAATGAGGTCATCTCTGCTAGGAATACGGGACCAACTATTACACGTTTAAATGAGGTCATCTCTGCTAGGAATACGGGACCAACTATTACACGTTTAAATGAGGTCATCTCTGCTAGGAATACGGGACCAACTATTACACGTTTAAATGAGGTCATCTCTGCTAGGAATACGGGACCAACTATTACACGTTTAAATGAGGTCATCTCTGCTAGGAATACGGGACCAACTATTACACGTTTAAATGAGGTCATCTCTGCTAGGAATACGGGACCAACTATTACACGTTTAAATGAGGTCATCTCTGCTAGGAATACGGGACCAACTATTACACGTTTAAATGAGGTCATCTCTGCTAGGAATACGGGACCAACTATTACACGTTTAAATGAGGTCATCTCTGCTAGGAATACGGGACCAACTATTACACGTTTAAATGAGGTCATCTCTGCTAGGAATACGGGACCAACTATTACACGTTTAAATGAGGTCATCTCTGCTAGGAATACAGGACCAACTATTACACGTTTGACTACTTTAATTGACATACAAGATCATTTGTCCCAATACTTTGGTCCCCTAAAATGGGGGGACTATGTACAATGTGGAGCTCATTGTAGATTCTGACCTAATACCTACCTATATCTCTCTCCCCCTCCTCCCCCTCCTCCCCCCTGTAGACCAGTACATTATAATGGGGGCCCAGAGAGATGCGTGGGGGCCGGGGGCGGTGAAGGCCGGGGTTGGAACAGCCATCCTACTGGAGCTGGCTCGGACCTTCAGTAACATGGTGCAGAACGGTACGAACCACAAAACAACCATAACAAACCACAATATAACCATAACATAACCACAATACAACCACAATATAACCATAACACAACCACAATATAACCATAACACAACCACAATATAACCACAACACAACCACAATATAACCATAACACAACCACAATATAACACAAACACAATATAACACAAACACAACCACAATATAACCACAACACAACCACAATATAACCACAACACAACCACAACCACAATATAACCACAACACAACCACAATATAACCACAACACAACCACAACCACAATATAACCACAACACAACCACAATATAACCACAACACAACCACAACCACAATATAACCACAGTACAAACACAACCACAATATAACCATAACACTACCACAATATAACCAGAACCACAATATAACCACAACACAACCACAATATAACCACAACACAACCACAATATAACCACAACACAACCACAATATAACCACAACACAACCACAATATAACCACAACACAACCACAACCACAATATAACCACAGTACAAACACAACCACAATATAACCACAACCACAATACAACCACAGTACAAACACAACCACAATATGACCTGTGTGTGTGTGTGTGTGTGTGTGTGTGTGTGTGTGTGTGTGTGTGTGTGTGTGTGTGTGTGTGTGTGTGTGTGTGTGTGTGTGTGTGTGTGTGTGTGTGTGTGTGTGTGTGTGTGTGTGTGTGTGCGCGCTAGGTTTCTACCCCAGGAGGAGTCTGTTGTTTGTCAGTTGGGACGCTGGAGACTTTGGGAACGTTGGTGCCACAGAGTGGTTGGAGGTTGGTACTGACTCCCTCTCTCTTCTTCTCTACCTCTATCCCTCTCTCTTCTTCTCTACCTCTATCCCTCTCTGTTCTTCTCTACCTCTATCCCTCTCTGTTCTTCTCTACCTCTATCCCTCTCTCTTCTTCTCTACCTCTATCCCTCTCTCTTCTTCTCTACCTCTATCCCTCTCTCTTCTTCTCTACCTCTATCCCTCTCTGTTCTTCTCTACCTCTATCCCTCTCTGTTCTTCTCTACCTCTATCCCTCTCTCTTCTTCTCTACCTCTATCCCTCTCTCTTCTTCTCTACCTCTATCCCTCTCTCTTCTTCTCTCCCTCTATCCCTCTCTCTTCTTCTCTACCTCTATCCCTCTCTGTTCTTCTCTACCTCTATCCCTCTCTCTTCTTCTCTACCTCTATCCCTCTCTCTTCTTCTCTACCTCTATCCCTCTCTCTTCTTCTCTACCTCTATCCCTCTCTGTTCTTCTCTACCTCTATCCCTCTCTCTTCTTCTCTACCTCTATCCCTCTCTCTTCTTCTCTACCTCTATCCCTCTCTCTTCTTCTCTACCTCTATCCCTCTCTCTTCTTCTCTACCTCTATCCCTCTCTCTTCTTCTCTACCTCTATCCCTCTCTCTTCTTCTCTACCTCTATCCCTCTCTCTTCTTCTCTACCTCTATCCCTCTCTGTTCTTCTCTACCTCTATCCCTCTCTGTTCTTCTCTACCTCTATCCCTCTCTCTTCTTCTCTACCTCTATCCCTCTCTCTTCTTCTCTACCTCTATCCCTCTCTCTTCTTCTCTACCTCTATCCCTCTCTCTTCTTCTCTACCTCTATCCCTCTCTCTTCTTCTCTACCTCTATCCCTCTCTCTTCTTCTCTACCTCTATCCCTCTCTGTTCTTCTCTACCTCTATCCCTCTCTCTTCTTCTCTACCTCTATCCCTCTCTCTTCTTCTCTACCTCTATCCCTCTCTCTTCTTCTCTACCTCTATCCCTCTCTCTTCTTCTCTACCTCTATCCCTCTCTCTTCTTCTCTACCTCTATCCCTCTCTGTTCTTCTCTACCTCTATCCCTCTCTGTTCTTCTCTACCTCTATCCCTCTCTGTTCTTCTCTACCTCTATCCCTCTCTCTTCTTCTCTACCTCTATCCCTCTCTCTTCTTCTCTACCTCTATCCCTCTCTCTTCTTCTCTACCTCTATCCCTCTCTCTTCTTCTCTACCTCTATCCCTCTCTCTTCTTCAATCTCTCTATCCCTCTCTCTTCTTCTCTACCTCTATCCCTCTCTCTTCTTCTCTACCTCTATCCCTCTCTCTTCTTCTCTACCTCTATCCCTCTCTGTTCTTCTCTACCTCTATCCCTATCTCTTCTTCTCTACCTCTATCCCTCTCTTTAGAGATCTCTCCGTAGAGAGAGGAATACATCTCATATAAATCACATTGGCTACACATGGCCTGTCTGCAACGAACTTGAAACATTGTATCAACTATTAACTTTGGTTCTGGCCTGAAGCTTGCAGCTAGAGAACTTGCAACATTGTATCAACTATTAACTTTGGTTCTGGCCTGAAGCTTGCAGCTAGAGAACTTGCAACATTGTATCAACTATTAACTTTGGTTCTGGCCTGAAGCTTGCAGCTAGAGAACTTGCAACATTGTATCAACTATTAACTTTGGTTCTGGCCTGAAGCTTGCAGCTAGAGAACTTGCAACATTGTATCAACTGGAGACTGCAGTTCTGGCCTGAAGCTTGAGCTTGAGCAGAAGGGATAAGAAGCTTGCAACATTGAGTATCAACACCTCAACTTTCTTCTGCCTGAGCTCCTGGTCCTCTTATAGAATATTATCTCAAAAGTATTGTGGAGCTCCTGGTCCTCTTATAGAATATTATCTCTAAAGTATTGTGGAGCTCCTGTTCCTCTTATAGAATATTATCTCTAAAGTATTGTGGAGCTTCCTGTTCCTCTTATAGAATATTATCTCAACAGTATTGTGGAGCTTCCTGTTCCTCTTATAGAATATTATCTCAACAGTATTGTGGAGCTCCTGTTCCTCTTATATAATATTATCTCAACAGTGATTGAGCAGGAGCTCCTGTTCCTCTTATAGAATATTATCTCAACAGTGCTTGAGCTCCTGTTCCTCTTATATAATATTATCTCAACAGTATTGTGGAGCTCCTGTTCCTCTTATAGAATATTATCTCAACAGTATTGTGGAGCTCCTGTTCCTCTTATAGAATATTATCTCAACAGTATTGTGGAGCTCCTGTTCCTCTTATAGAATATTATCTCAACAGTATTGTGGAGCTCCTGTTCCTCTTATAGAATATTATCTCAACAGTATTGTGGAGCTCCTGTTCCTCTTATATAATATTATCTCAACAGTATTGTGGAGCTCCTGTTCCTCTTATATAATATTATCTCAATAGTATTGTGGAGCTCCTGTTCCTCTTATATAATATTATCTCAACAGTATTGTGGAGCTTCCTGTTCCTCTTATATAATATTATCTCAACAGTATTGTGGAGCTCCTGTTCCTCTTATATAATATTATCTCAACAGTATTGTGGAGCTTCCTGTTCCTCTTATATAATATTATCTCAACAGTATTGTGGAGCTCCTGTTCCTCTTATATAATATTATCTCAACAGTATTGTGGAGCTCCTGTTCCTCTTATATAATATTATCTCAACAGTATTGTGGAGCTCCTGTTCCTCTTATATAATATTATCTCAACAGTATTGTGGAGCTTCCTGTTCCTCTTATATAATATTATCTCAACAGTATTGTGGAGCTCCTGTTCCTCTTATAGAATATTATCTCAACAGTATTGTGGAGCTTCCTGTTCCTCTTATATAATATTATCTCTAAATTATTGTGGAGCTTCCTGTTCCTCTTATATAATATTATCTCAACAGTATTGTGGAGCTTCCTGTTCCTCTTATAGAATATCACCTCAACAGTATTGTGGAGCTCCTGTTCCTCTTACAGAATAGTATCTCAACAGTATTGTGGAGCTTCCTGTTCCTCTTATAGAATATCACCTCAACAGTATTGTGGAGCTCCTGCACCTAAATATAAACAGTACCAGCAACCAAAATGAGTACCGGAACCTATTTCAGTCCAATCAAGCACTGATAATCAGTAATCAGGCCTATTTTATGACGTTTCCACTGGATCAGACATGACATTTCTACCTTTCATGCTGAGTGGTTATCGAAAGCGAGGTAAATAACAGCTGGTGCACGATATCTAAGGAAGTCTCAAGCTATTTTTTTTAAATGTAATTTATTTGTACCTTTTTATTTAACTAAGCAAGTAAGTTAAGAACAAATTAAAATGTTAAATGACCTAGGAACGGTGGGTTAACTACCTTGTTCAGGGGCAGAACGACAGATTTGTACTTTTTTATTTTTATCTTGCAACCTTTCGGTTACTAGTCCCAACGCACTAACCACTAGGCTACCTGCCGCCTCTACACTCTAACCACTAGGCTACCTGCCTCCCAACGCACTAACCACTAGGCTACCTGCCGCCTCTACACTCTAACCACTAGGCTACCTGCCTCCTCTACACTCTAACCACTAGGCTACCTGCCGCCTCTACACTCTAACCACTAGGCTACCTGCCGCCTCTACACTCTAACCACTAGGCTACCTGCCTCCTCTACACTCTAACCACTAGGCTACCTGCCTCCCCTACACTCTAACCACTAGGCTACCTGCCGCCCCTACACTCTAACCACTAGGCTACCTGCCTCCTCTACACTCTAACCACTAGGCTACCTGCCACCCCAACACTCTAACCACTAGGCTACCTGCCACCCCAACACTCTAACCACTAGGCTACCTGCCGCCCCAACACTCTAACCACTAGGCTACCTGCCACCCCAACACTCTAACCACTAGGCTACCTGCCACCCCAACACTCTAACCACTAGGCTACCTGCCGCCCCAACACTCTAACCACTAGGCTACCTGCCACCCCAACACTCTAACCACTAGGCTACCTGCCACCACAACACTCTAACCACTAGGCTACCTGCCGCCCCTACACTCTAACCACTAGACTACCTGCCTCCCCTACACTCTAACCACTAGGCTACCTGCCACCCCTCTAACCACTAGACTACCTGCCTCCTCTACACTCTAACCATTTACATTTACATTTAAGTCATTTAGCAGATGCTCTTATCCAGAGCGACTTACTAGGCTATCTGCCTCCCTACACTCTAACCACTAGGCTACCTGCCGCCCCAACACTCTAACCACTAGGCTACCTGCCACCCCAACACTCTAACCACTAGGCTACCTGCCACCACAACACTCTAACCACTAGGCTACCTGCCGCCCCTACACTCTAACCACTAGACTACCTGCCTCCCCTACACTCTAACCACTAGGCTACCTGCCACCCCTCTAACCACTAGACTACCTGCCTCCTCTACACTCTAACCATTTACATTTACATTTAAGTCATTTAGCAGATGCTCTTATCCAGAGCGACTTACTAGGCTATCTGCCTCCCTACACTCTAACCACTAGGCTACCTGCCGCCCCTACACTCTAACCACTAGGCTGCCTGTCGTCCCTACACTCTAACCACTAGGCTACCTGCCTCCTCTACACTCTAACCACTAGACTATCTGCCGCCCCTACACTCTAACCACTAGGCTACCTGCCTCCTCTACACTCTAACCACTAGACTATCTGCCGCCCCTGCACGCTAACCACTAGGCTACCTGCCGCCCCTATTGCTCGCATTGCTCGCTTGAGGTACAGTGACTAGATCAATGATGGTCAGATGAAGCAGATGCTAAGCTACAGGACTGTTTTGCAGCACAGACTGGAATATGTTCTGGGATTCCTCCAATGGCATTGAGGAGTATAACACCTCAGTCATCGGCTTCATCAATAAGTGCATTGAGGAGTACACCACATCAGTCACTGGCTTTATCAATAAGTGCATCGATGACATCGACGAACCATCAAACAGGCAAAGCATCAATACAGGACTAAGATCGAGTCGTACTACACCGGCTCTGACGCTCGTCGGATGAGGCAGGGCAAACCATTAATACTATAAAGGGAAGCACAGCCGAGAGCTTCCCAGTGACACAAGCCTCCCAGACGAGCTAAACTACTTCTATGCTCGCTTCGAGGCAAATAACACTGAAACATGCATGAGAGCACCAGCTGTTCCGGACAACTGTGTGATCACGCTCTCCGCAGACAATGTCAGTAAGACCTTTAAACAGATCAACATTCACAAGGCCGCAGGTTCAGACGGATTACAAGGACGTGTACTCCGAGCATGCGCTGACCAACAGTTAAGTGTCTTCACTGACATTTTCAACCTCTCCCTGTCCGAGTCTGTAATACCAACATGTTTAAGCAGACCACCATAGTGCCTTCAAAGTAGTCACCCTTTGCCTTGATGACTGTTTTGCACATTCTTGGTATTCTCTCAACCAGATTCACCTGGAATGCTTTTCCAACAGTCTTGGAGTGAAGAAAAAGCAGCACCTGTTGGCTGATTTTCTTTATTTCTGTTTTCCGACTCATCTCATCTCATCCCAAACCATTTCAATTGGGTTGAGGTCGGGTGATTGCGGAGACCAGGTCATCTTATGCAGCACTCCATCACTCTCCTTCTTGGTCAAATAGCCCTTACACAGCCTGGAGGTGTGTTGGTCATTGTCCTGTTGAAGAACAAATTATAGTCCCACTAAGCACAAACCAGATGGGATGGCGTATCGCTGCAGAATGTTGTGGTAGCCATGCTGGTTAAGTGTGCCTTGAATTTTAAATAAATCACTGACAGTGTCACCAGTAAAGCACCCCCACACCTCCTCCTCCATGCTTCACGGTGGGAACCACACATGCGGAGATCATCCGTTCATCTACTCTGCGTCTCACAAAGACATGGCGGTTGAAACCCAAAACTCAAATTTGGACTCATCAGACCAAAGGACAGATTTCCACCAGTCTAATGTCCATTGTTTGTGTTTCGTGGCCCAAGCAAGTCTCTTCTTCTTATTGGTGTCCTCTAGTAGTGGTTTGTTTGCAGGAATTCGACCATGAAGGCCTGATTCACGCAGTCTCCTCTGAACAGTTGATGTTGAGATGTGTCTGTTACTTGAACTCTGTGAAGCATTTATTTGGTCTGCAATTTCTGAGGCTGATAACTGTAATGAACTTATCCTCTGCAGCAGAGGTAACTCTGGGTCTTCGTTTCCTGTGGCGGTCCTCATGAGAGCCAGTTTCATCATAGAGCTTAATGTTTTTTGTGACTTGAAGAAACTTTCAAAGCTCTTGTCTTCAAGTAATGATGTCGTTTCTCTTTGCTTAGTTGAGCTGTTAGCAATGTATGTTACTATTCAATAAACACTCCAAAGCAAGTCAGGGGGAGAAAAATAGGTTTAGTCTCCCCTGTCCTCAACTATTCTCCCACTGAACAAAGGAACAGGTTGCCATTTATAACCCCTTACCCTAGCCTTGTGTTGACTATTCTGAAGTCCTTGCAGTACAACTTGGCCAATGGCCAAATAACAAGTATCCTGCCCCCGACTCAATGTACAGTCCAATGTGGCCCACGTCGCTCTGAGTTCAGGACATTCCACAGATTCTAACAGATGTTGAACTGAAACCCAACTCCTAATTTCCTATTGACCATTATTATATTTTATACACTTTTGATCATTAGGACTCTAGTTTTTAGGCCTCTCATCCTCTGCATTGTGTATTTATCTTCAAAATATTCTTATAATATGGACTTGGTATTTTACCAAATAGGGCTATCTTTTGTATACCACCCTTTGTCACAACACAACTGATTGGCTCAAACGCATTAAGAAGGAAATAAATTATTTTAACAAGGCACACCTGTTAATTGAAATTAATTCCAGGTGACTACCTCATGAAGCTGGTTGAGAGAATGCCAAGAGTGTCATCAAGGAAAAGGGTGGTTACTTTTGGAGAATCTCAAATATAAAATAAAGTTTGATTTGTTTAACATTTTTTTGGTTACTACATGATTCCATATGTCTGATATCTTCACCCATTCAACAAGGCAGAAAAACCCTTAAATGAGTCGGTGTGTCGAAACTTTTGACTGATACTGTTTATATTATTATTATATATATATATAATTATATATTTCTTACAGCTCGACTAAAACAATCTTGGTCGACCAACAACCTAACGCCCAAACAATTGACCAGTCGACTAATTGAGGCCAGCCCCATCTCTCTTTCTCTCTCGCTTTCTCTCTCGCTTTCTCTCTCGCTTTCTCTCTCGCTTTCTCTCTTTCTCTCTCGCTTTCTCTCTCTCTCTCTCTCTCTCTCTCTCTCTCTCTCTCTCTCTCTCTCTCTCTCTCTCTCTACATCTATCACACCCTCTCTCTTGCTCTCTCTCTTCCTCTCTTCCTCACTTTCTCTTGCTCTCTCTCTTCCTCGCTCTCTCTCTCTCGATATCTCTCTCTCGATATCTCTATTGTTCTTTCTCTACCTCTGTCTGTCCATGTATTATCCTGAACCTCTCTTACCTCTCCTATGGTTGCCAGGGTTACCTGTCCATGCTACACCTGAAGGCTGTGGCGTACTTCAGTCTGGACCAGGCGGTTATGGGTAAAACAAAGAGCCACAGCATAACATTGTTACAATGTTGAACATATGCTGTGAAATATACACTGAACACAACATGTAAAGTCCCAGTGTTGGTCCCAGTGTTGGTCCCAGTGTTGGTCCCAGTGTTGGTCCCATGCTTCATGATCTGAAATAAAAAATCCCATAAAGTTTCCATATTCACAAAATATTTACCATGTTAAATATATACAATGTTAAAAATATACCATGTTAAATATATACCATGTTAAATATATACCATGTTAAATATATACCATGTTAAATATATACCATGTTAAATATATACCATGTTAAATATATACCATGTTAAATATATACCATGTTAAATATATACAATGACATCACAATACCCCATAATGACAAAGGAAAAACTGGTTTTTATACATTTATAAAAATAAATGTATTTTAAAAAAAAATTAAAAAATGAAATATCGCTTTTACATAAGTATTCAGACCCCCTTTCAGTACTATGTTGAAGCGCCTTCGGCAGCGATTACAGCCTCCAGTCTTCTTGAGTATGACACTACAACCTTGGCACACCTGTATTTGGGGAGTTTCTCCCATTCTTCTCTGCAGATCCTCTCAAGCTCTGTCAGGTTGGATGGGGAGTGTCGCTGCACAGCTATTTTCAGGTCTCCAGAGATGTTCGATCAGAATCAAGTCTGGACTCGAGGCTGTAATCGCTGCCAAAGATGCTTCAACAAAGCACTGAGTAAAGGGTCTGAAAACTTAGGGAAATGTTATATTTCAGTTTTTTATATTTTATATATACAAATTTGCTACAATTTCGAAAAATGTTTATTTTATTTTTTATAATGAGGTATGGTGTGTAGATGGATGAGCGGAAAAAACGAATTCATCCATTTTAGAACAAGCCTGTAACGTAACAAAATGTGGAAAATGTCAAGGAGTCTGAATACTTTCTGAATGCACTGTATGACGTTACATTTTATGATGTTAAATATGTCTGATAAATACATATGATATTAAATATATATTTTGCTAAATATGTGTGATAAATACATATATTAAATATATATTTTGTTAAATATGTGTGATAAATACATATGATATTAAATATATATTTTGTTAAATATGTGTGATAAATACATATATTAAATATATATTTTGTTAAATATGTCTGATAAATACATATGATATTAAATATATATTTTGTTAAATATGTGTGATAAATACATATGATATTAAATATATATTTGGTTAAATATGTGTGATAAATACATATATTAAATATATATTTGGTTAAATATATATCATGTTGAATATAGAATTTGAAAAAATATTTTGTTAAATATATATGATGAATACATCTGATGTTAATTACATATAATGTTGAATATAGATGTTAAATATATACAGTATGATAATAAATATATAAGATGTTAAATATATACAGTATTATAATAAATATATATGATGTTAAATATATACAGTATGATAATAAATATATATGATGTTAAATATATACAGTATGATAATAAATATATATGATGTTAAATATATACAGTATGATAATAAATATATATGATGTTAAATATATATGATGTTAAATATATATGATGTTAAATATATACAGTATTATAATAAATATATATGATGTTAAATATATACAGTATGATAATAAATATATATGATGTTAAATATATACAGTATGATAATAAATATATATGATGTTAAATATATACAGTATGATAATAAATATATATGATGTTAAATATATACAGTATGATAATAAATATATATGATGTTAAATATATACAGTATGATAATAAATATATATGATGTTAAATATATATGATGTTAAATATATATGATGTTAAATATATATGATGTTAAATATATATGATGTTAAATATATACAGTATTATAATAAATATATATGATAATAAATATATATGATGTTAAATATATATGATGTTAAATATATATGATGTTAAATATATACAGTATTATAATAAATATATATGATGTTAAATATATACAGTATTATAATAAATATATATGATGTTAAATATATACAGTATGATAATAAATATATATGATGTTAAATATATACAGTATTATAATAAATATATATGATGTTAAATATATACAGTATGATAATAAATATATATGATGTTAAATATATACAGTATGATAATAAATATATATGATGTTAAATATATACAGTATGATAATAAATATATATGATGTTAAATATATACAGTATGATAATAAATATATATGATGTTAAATATATACAGTATGATAATAAATATATATGATGTTAAATATATACAGTATGATAATAAATATATATGATGTTAAATATATACAGTATGATAATAAATATATATGATGTTAAATATATATGATGTTAAATATATATGATGTTAAATATATATGATGTTAAATATATACAGTATTATAATAAATATATATGATGTTAAATATATACAGTATGATAATAAATATATATGATGTTAAATATATACAGTATGATAATAAATATATATGATGTTAAATATATACAGTATGATAATAAATATATATGATGTTAAATATATACAGTATGATAATAAATATATATGATGTTAAATATATACAGTATGATAATAAATATATATGATGTTAAATATATATGATGTTAAATATATATGATGTTAAATATATATGATGTTAAATATATACAGTATTATAATAAATATATATGATAATAAATATATATGATGTTAAATATATATGATGTTAAATATATATGATGTTAAATATATACAGTATTATAATAAATATATATGATGTTAAATATATACAGTATTATAATAAATATATATGATGTTAAATATATACAGTATGATAATAAATATATATGATGTTAAATATATACAGTATTATAATAAATATATATGATGTTAAATATATATGATGTTAAATATATATGATGTTGAATATAGATGTTAAATATATACAGTATTATAATAAATATATATGATGTTAAATATATACAGTATGATAATAAATATATATGATGTTAAATATATATGATGTTAAATATATACAGTATTATAATAAATATATATGATGTTAAATATAGATGTTAAATATATACAGTATTATAATAAATATATATGATGTTAAATATAGATGTTAAATATATACAGTATTATAATAAATATATATGATGTTAAATATATACAGTATGATAATAAATATATATGATGTTAAATATATATGATGTTAAATATATACAGTATGATAATAAATATATATGATGTTAAATATATACAGTATGATAATAAATATATATGATGTTAAATATATACAGTATTATAATAAATATATATGATGTTAAATATATACAGTATGATAATAAATATATATGATGTTAAATATATACAGTATTATAATAAATATATATGATGTTAAATATATACAGTATGATAATAAATATATATGATGTTAAATATATATGATGTTAAATATATACAGTATTATAATAAATATATATGATGTTAAATATATACAGTATGATAATAAATATATATGATGTTAAATATATACAGTATTATAATAAATATATATGATGTTAAATATATACAGTATGATAATAAATATATATGATGTTAAATATATATGATGTTAAATATATACAGTATTATAATAAATATATATGATGTTAAATATATACAGTATGATAATAAATATATATGATGTTAAATATATATGATGTTAAATATATATGATGTTAAATATATATGATGTTAAATATATACAGTATGATAATAAATATATATGATGTTAAATATATACAGTATTATAATAAATATATATGATGTTAAATATATACAGTATGATAATAAATATATATGATGTTAAATATATACAGTATGATAATAAATATATATGATGTTAAATATATATGATGTTAAATATATATGATGTTAAATATATACAGTATGATAATAAATATATATGATGTTAAATATATACAGTATTATAATAAATATATATGATGTTAAATATATACAGTATTATAATAAATATATATGATGTTAAATATATACAGTATTATAATAAATATATATGATGTTAAATATATACAGTATGATAATAAATATATATATGATGTTAAATATATATGATGTTAAATATATATGATGTTAAATATATACAGTATGATAATAAATATATATGATGTTAAATATATACAGTATGATAATAAATATATATGATGTTAAATATACAGTGGGGAGTATTTGATACACTGCCGATTTTGCAGGTTTTCCTACTTACAAAGCCTGTAGAGTTCTGTAATTTTTTAAATCATAGGTACACTTCAACTGTGAGAGAAAAAGTAAGTAATTTATTTGCATTTCATTGCATGACATAAGTATTTGATCACCTACCAACCAGTAAGAATTCCGGCTCTCACAGACCTGTTCGTTTTTCTTTAAGAAGCCCTCCTGTTCTCCACTCATTACCTGTATTAACTGCACCTGTTTGAACTTGTTACCTGTATAAAAGACACCAGTCCACACACTCAATCAAACAGAATCCAACCTCTTCACAATGGCCAAGACCAGAGAGGATGTAAGGACATCAAGGATGAAATTGTAGACCTGCACAAGGCTGGGATGGGCTACAGGACAATAGGCAAGCAGCTTGGTGAGAAGGCAACAACTGTGGGTGCAATTATTAGAAAATGGAAGAAGTTCAAGATGATGGTCAATCACCCTCGGTCTGGGGCTCCATGCAAGATCTCACCTCGTGGGACATCAATGATCATGAGGAAGGTGAGGGATCAGCCCAGAATTACACGGCAGGACCTGGTCAATGACCTGAAGAGAGCTGGGACCACAGTCTCAAAGAAAACCATTAGTAACACACTACGCCGTCATGGATTAAAATCCTGCAGCGCACGCAAGGTCCCCCTGCTCAAGCCAGCGCATGTCCAGGCCCATCTGAAGTTTGCCAATGACCATCTGGATGATCCAGAGGAGGAATGGGAGAAGGTCATGTGGTCTGATGAGACAAAAATAGAGCTTTTTTGTCTAAACTCCATTCGCCGTGTTTGGAGGAAGAAGAAGGATGAGTACAACCCCAAGAACACCATCCCAACCGTGAAGCATGGAGGTGGAAACATCATTCTTTGGTGATGCTTTTCTGCAAAGGGGACAGGATGACTGCACCTTATTGAGGGAAGGATGGATGGGGCCATGTATCGCGAGATCTTGGCCAACAACCTCCTTCCCTCAGTAAGAGCATTGAAGATGGGTCGTGGCTGGGTCTTCCAGCATGACAATGACCCGAAACACACAGCAAGGGCAACTAAGGAGTGGCTCCGTAAGAAGCATCTCAAGGTCCTGTAGTGGCCTAGCCAGTCTCCAGACCTGAACCCAATAGAAAATATTTGAAGGGAGCTGAAAGTCTGTATTGCCCAGCGACAGCCACGAAACCTGAAGGATCTGGAGAAGGTCTGTATGGAGGAATGGGCCAAAATCCCTGCTGCAGTGTGTGCAAACCTGGTCAAGAACTACAGGAAACGTATGATCTCTGTAATTGCAAACAAAGGTTTCTGTACCAAATATTAACTTTGTGATGTATCCAATACTTATGTCATACAATAAAATGCAAATTAATTACTTAAAAATCATACAATGTGATTTTCTGGATTTTTGTTTTAGATTCCGTCTCTCACAGTTGAAGTGTACCTATGATTAAAACAATTACAGACCCCTACATGCTTTGTAAGTAGGAAACCCTGCAAAATCGGCAGTGTATCAAATACTTGTTGTCCCCACTGTATGTGATAATAAATATATATGATGTTAAATATCTATGATATATAATAAATATATATGATGTTAAATATATATGATAAATATATATAATAAATATATATGTTAAATATATATGATTATAAATATATATGATAATAAATATATATGTTAAATATATATGATAGATACATCTAATGTTAATTATATATAATGTTGAATATCGATGTTGAATATATTTGATGAAAATAGATGTTGAATATAGATGATGTTAAATATATATGATAAATACATCCGCTGTCAATTTCCTATAATAAGAATCTGTGTTGTTGTCTCAGGTGATGATAACCTGTCGGCCTACACTAGTCCTCTACTGCTTGATCTAATAGAATCAGCCATCAAACAGGTAACTTTCCATTGTCTATATTCTACTAAATATTTCTATTAAACCTTTGTGTGTGTTTATCATATGTACAGTGTGAATCATGTATAACGTCCGTGTGTGCACACACACACACACACACACACACACACACACACACACACACACACACACACACACACACACACACACACACACACACACACACACACACACACACACACACACACACACACACACACACACACACACACACACACACACAGGTGGAGCATCCTAAACACACAGGCCAGACCATCTACAGCCAGGCAGAGAAAGAGGGGGGCAGCTGGAAGATGTGGGTAACTCTTATCTTTTACTTTCAATTCTTCCTTGTCTTAAACATACAGACTTTCTATTTCTCTCTGTCTCTCTCCCTCCCCCTCTCTCCTCCCCTCTCTTCTCTCCCTCCCCCTCTCCTCCCCTCTCTTCTCTCCCTCCCCCTCTCTCCTCCCCTCTCTTCTCTCCCTCCCCCTCTCTCCTCCCCCTCTCTCCTCTCTCCTCCAGTATTAAGCCATTGTACCTGAACAGTGGGGTGTATAGGTGATACTACCTCTCTGTTTCTCTCTCTCCCCCTCTCTCCTCTCTCCTCCAGTATTAAGCCATTGTACCTGAACAGTGGGGTGTATAGGTGATACTACCTCTCTGTTTCTCTCTCTCCTCCAGTATTAAGCCATTGTACCTGAACAGTGGGGTGTATAGGTGATACTACCTCTCTGTTTCTCTCTCTCCCCCTCTCTCCTCTCTCCTCCAGTATTAAGCCATTGTATCTGAACAGTGGGGTGTATAGGTGATACTACCTCTCTGTTTCTCTCTCTCCTCCAGTATTAAGCCATTGTATCTGAACAGTGGGGTGTATAGGTGATACTACCTCTCTGTTTCTCTCTCTCCTCCAGTATTAAGCCATTGTACCTGAACAGCGGGGCATATAGTTTCACAGCCTTTGGAGGAGTTCCTGCTATGGAGCTACGCTTCAATGAGGTACAACCCTTCCTCTCACCTCTCAACCTCTCCTCTCACCTCTCTCTCTACCTCTCCTCTAAACTCACCTCTCTCTCTATCTTTCCTCTAAACTCACCTCTCTCTCTACCTCTACTCTCACCTCTCTTTACCTCTCCTCTAAACTCACCTCTCTCTCATCTCTCTCTCTACCTCTCCTCTAAACTCAACTCTCTCTCTACCTCTCCTTTCACCTCTCTCTCTACCTCTTCTCTCACCTCTCCCTCCACATCTCCTCTAAACTCAACTCTCTCTCTACCTCTTCTCTCACCTCTCTCTCTACCTCTTCTCTCACTTCTCCCTCTACCTCTCCTCTAAACTCAACTCTCTCTCTACCTCTCCTTTCACCTCTCTCTCTACATCTCCTTTCACCTCTCTCTCTACCTCTTCTCTCACCTCTCCCTCTACATCTCCTCTAAACTCAACTCTCTCTCTACCTCTCCTTTCACCTCTCTCTCTACCTCTCCTTTCACCTCTCTCTCTACCTCTTCTCTCACCTCTCCCTCTACATCTCCTCTAAACTCAACTCTCTCTCTACCTCTCCTTTCACCTCTCTCTCTACCTCTTCTCTCACCTCTCCCTCTACATCTCCTCTAAACTCACCTCTCTCTCTACCTCTCCTTTCACCTCTCTCTCTACCTCTCCTCTAAACTCAACTCTCTCTCTACCTCTCCTTTCACCTCTCTCTCTACCTCTTCTCTCACCTCTCCCTCTACATCTCCTCCAAACTCACCTCTCTCTCATCTCTCTCTCTACCTCTCCTCTAAACTCAACTCTCTCTCTACCTCTTCTCTCACCTCTCCCTCTACATCTCCTCCAAACTCTCCTCTTTCTACATGCTTTTCTTTCTCCAGGGTTCTTTCTTTCTCTTGAATGCTACAATGTTTCAGTGATGATTCCAATAGTGTGTGTGTCTCTTCAGGACTCCCGCCCCTACCCGTTTGTCAACACCCCATTGGACACCTCCGGGCGACTCCAGGAAGTCCTGGGGGGTCGTCTAGGGGTCGTAGGGCGGAGCCTAGGAGAGCTGGTTGGTCTGATGGTGCTGCGATTGGCTCACGACCACATCCTGCCTCTACGCATCACTACCTACTCCCATACTGCACTGCAGTTCAGCGCCCAGCTCAACAAGCACTCTGCCGAGCTACAGGTATGAACACACTCTCCCTCCTCCCTCCGGGCTCGTGGTCTCTCTCCTCCCTCCAGGCTCGTGGTCTCTCTCCTCCCTCCGGGCTCGTGGTCTCTCTCCTCCCTCCGGGCTCGTGGTCTCTCTCCTCCCTCCGGACTCGTGGTCTCTCTCCTCCCTCCGGGCTTGTGGCCTCCCTCCTCCCTCCGGACTCGTGGTCTCTCTCCTCCCTCCGGGCTCGTGGTCTTCTCCTCCCTCTGGGCTCGTGGTCTCTCTCCTCCCTCCGGGCTCGTGGTCTGCCTCCGGGCTCGTGGTCTCTCTCCTCCCTCCGGGCTCGTGGTCTGCCTCCAGGCTCGTGGTCTCTCTCCTCCCTCTGGGCTCGTGGTCTTCTCCTCCCTCCGGGCTTGTGGTCTCTCTCATCCCTCCAGGCTCGTGGTCTGCCTCCGGGCTCGTGGTCTCTCTCCTCCCTCTGGGCTCGTGGTCTCTCTCCTCCCTCTGGGCTCGTGGTCTCTCTCCTCCCTCTGGGCTCGTGGTCTCTCTCCTCCCTCTGGGCTCGTGGTCTCTCTCCTCCCTCTGGGCTCGTGGTCTCTCTCCTCCCTCTGGGCTCGTGGTCTCTCTCCTCCCTCTGGGCTCGTGGACTTTCTAGAATTTAAGGAAAATGTTTAGAACACATACAGTGGGGCAAAACAGTATTTAGTCCCACTTAAAAAGATGAGAGAGGCCTGTAATTTTTTATGGTACACTTCAACTATGACAGACAAAATAAAAAATAAAAAACATTATAGGATTTTTAATAAATGTATTTGCAAATTATGGTGGAAAATAAGTATTTGGTCAATAACAAAAGTTTATCTCAATACTTTGTTATATACCCTTTGTTGGCAATGACAGAGGTCAAACATTTTCTGTAAGTCTTCACAAGGTTTTCACACACTGTTGCTGGTATTTTGGCCCCTTCCTCTATGCAGATCTCCTCTAGAGCATTGATGTTTTGGGGCTGTTGCTGGGCAACACAGACTTTCAACTCCCTCCAAAGATTTTCTATGGGGTTGAGATCTGGAGACTGGCTAGGCCACTTCAGGACCTTGAAATGCTTCTTTCGGAGCCACTCCTTCGTTGCCCGGGCAGTGTATTTGGGATCATTGTCATGCTGAAAGACCCAGCCACATTTCATCTTCAATGCCCTTGCAGATGGAAGAAGGTTTTCACTCAAAATCTCACGATACATGGCCCCATTCATTCTTTCCTTTACACGGATCAGTCACCCTGGTCCCTTAGCAGAAAAACAGCCCCAAAGCATGATGTTTCCACCCCCATGCTTCACAGTAGGTATGGTGTTCTTTGGATGCAACTCAGCATTATTTGTCCTCCAAACACGACGAGTTGAGTTTTTACCCCAAAATTATATTTTGGTTTCATCTGACCATATGACATTCTCCCAATCTTCTTCTGGATCATCCAAATGCTCTCTAGCAAACTTCAGATGGACCTGGACATGTACTGGCTTAAGCAGGGGGACACGTCTGGCACTGCAGGATTTGAGTCCCTGGTGGCGTAGTGTGTTACTGATGGTAGGCTTTGTTACTTTGGTCCCAGCTCTCTGCAGGTCATTCACTAGGTCCCCCCGTGTGGTTCTGGGATTTTTGCTCACCGTTCTTGTGATCATTTTGACCCCACGGGGTGAGATCTTGCTTGGAGCCCCAGATCGAGGGAGATTATCAGTGGTCTTGTATGTCTTCCATTTCCTAATAATTGCTCCAACAGTTGATTTCTTCAAACCAAGCTGCTTACACAATTGGTGGCTGACGAAATACTTTTTTTGTATTTGATGAGAGAGGCCTGTAATTTTCATCATAGGTACACTTCATTTACTCAGCCACCAATTGTGCAAGTTCTCCCACTTAAAAAGATGAGATAGGCCTGTAATTTTCATCATAGGTACACTTCAACTATAACAGACAAAATGAGAAAAACAAATACAGAAAATCACATTATAGGATTTTTAATGAATTTATTTGCCATTGGAATGTACATCTGACATGTACATTCTAAAACAGATCAGTTCTACAAAGTGTGGGAACCTTATCTAAATGATCTAGAACCTGATTTATTATTTATTGGCTGCAAGAATTTACTCAGAATGGTGGTGCTCTCAGGATTACAGTGTACGTTCCATGTGTTGGACGTAATTCATTAATTTAAACTGAGTTTTTGTGTTTAATTTATGTCTGTTTGTTCGTAAAAATATTTTATATATATTTTTTTATTATTATTTTGTTCTAATATTCGGAGAAAGTTCCAATAAATATACTATATCAAAAATAGAGTATGTACTTGTTGCACGACAAATATACTGAAAGATATTACTGACGACATGTACAGGCATTGTGAAAACCCAAGGCTCGTTGTCAATGAATTGTGTGGTATCAACTGGCAGTTTCTGATGTGCAAAAGTGATGTCCCATTCCATAGGGTTATTAATCTGTCCCTACATTTACATTTACATTTAAGTCATTTAGCAGACGCTCTTATGTCCCATTCCATAGGGTTATTTATCTCTAACTACACTAGTGATGTCCCATTCCATAGGGTTATTAATCTGTCCCTACACTAGTGATGTCCCATTCCATAGGGTTATTAATCTGTCCCTACACTAGTGATGTCCCATTCCATAGGGTTATTAATCTCTAAATACACTAGTGATGTCCCATTCCATAGGGTTATTAATCTGTCCCTACACTAGTGATGTCCCATTCCATAGGGTTATTTATCTCTAACTACACTAGTGATGCCCCATTCCATAGGGTTATTTATCTCTAACTACACTAGTGATGTCCCATTCCATAGGGTTATTTATCTGTCCCTACACTAGTGATGTCCCATTCCATAGGGTTATTAATATCTAAATACACTAGTGATGTCCCATTCCATAGGGTTATTAATCTGTCCCTACACTAGTGATGTCCCATTCCATAGGGTTATTAATCTGTCCCTACACTAGTGATGTCCCATTCCATAGGGTTATTAATCTGTCCCTACACTAGTGATGTCCCATTCCATAGGGTTATTCATCTCTAACTACACTAGTGATGTCCCATTCCATAGGGTTATTAATCTGTCCCTACACTAGTGATGTCCCATTCCATAGGGTTATTCATCTCTAACTACACTAGCGATGTCCCATTCCATAGGGTTATTAATCTGTCCCTACACTAGTGATGTCCCATTCCATAGGGTTATTTATCTCTAACTACACTAGTGATGTCCCATTCCATAGGGTTATTAATCTGTCTCTACACTAGTGATGTCCCATTCCATAGGGTTATTAATCTGTCTCTACACTAGTGATGTCCCATTCCATAGGGTTATTTATCTCTAACTACACTAGTGATGTCCCATTCCATAGGGTTATTAATCTGTCTCTACACTAGCAATGTCCCATTCCATAGGGTTATTAATCTGTCCCTACACTAGTGATGTCCCATTCCATAGGTTTATCAATCTGTCCCTACACTAGTGATGTCCCATTCCATAGGGTTATTTATCTCTAACTACACTAGCAATGTCCCATTCCAAAGGGTTATTAATCTTTCCCTACACTAGTGATGTCTCATTCCATAGGGTTATTAATCTGTCCCTACACTAGTGATGTCCCATTCCATAGGGTTATTAATCTCTAACTACACTAGTGATGTCCCATTCCATAGGGTTATTTATCGCTAACTACACTAGTGATGTCCCATTCCATAGGGTTATTTATCTGTCCCTACACTAGTGATGTCCCATTCCATAGGGTTATTTATCTGTAACTACACTAGTGATGTCCCATTCCATAGGTTTATTAATCTGTCCCTACACTAGTGATGTCCCATTCCATAGGGTTATTTATCTCTAACTACACTAGTGATGTCCCATTCCATAGGGTTATTAATCTGTCCCTACACTAGTGATGTCCCATTCCATAGGGTTATTTATCTCTAACTACACTAGTGATGTCCCATTCCATAGGTTTATTAATCTGTCCCTACACTAGTGATGTCCCATTCCATAGGGTTATTTATCTCTAACTACACTAGTGATGTCCCATTCCATAGGATTATTAATCTGTCCCCACACTAGTGATGTCCCATTCCATAGGTTTATTAATCTGTCCCTACACTAGTGATGTCCCATTCCATAGGGTTATTTATCTCTAACTACACTAGTGATGTCCCATTCCATAGGGTTATTAATCTGTCCCTACACTAGTGATGTCCCATTCCATAGGGTTATTAATCTGTCCCTACACTAGTGATGTCCCATTCCATAGGGTTATTTATCTCTAACTACACTAGTGATGTCCCATTCCATAGGGTTATTTATCTCTAACTACACTAGTGATGTCCCATTCCATAGGGTTATTAATCTGTCCCTACACTAGTGATGTCCCATTCCATAGGGTTATTTATCTCTAACTACACTAGTGATGTCCCATTCCATAGGGTTATTAATCTGTCCCTACACTAGTGATGTCCCATTCCATAGGGTTATTAATCTGTCCCTACAATAGTTGCTCTGTTTTGGAGGGACAGTCCCCCACCGAGGGACACTCCCCCACCGAGGGACACTCCCCCACCGAGGGACACTCCCCCAACGAGGGACACTCCCCAAGCGGGATGGCTAAGGAGGGCTATTAGTCTAACACTTCTCCCTCTCCCTCCAGGCTCGTGGTCTCTCTCCTCAGTGGGTGTTCAGTGCTAGAGGAGACTACAGCAGAGCAGCTGAGACCCTGCAGGAGGCCATACTGAACTCCGATGTACAGGACGAGACTATGACACGTATCTACAATACACGCATGATGAGGGTAGGTAGGGGATAGCTGTGTCTGTCTCTGTCTGTCTGATTCTCTGTCTCTCTGGTGGTCTGTGTAAACCAGTCAAAAGTTTGGACATACCTACTCATTTAAGGATTTTTCTTTATTTTATACAATTGAGATGATTTGGGATGAGTTGTACCGCAGAGTGAAGGAAAAGCAGCCAACAAGTACTCAGCATATGTGGGAACTCCTTCAAGACTGTAGGAAGACCATTCCTCATGAAGCTGGTTGAGAGAATGCCAAGAGTGTGCAAAATTGCCATCAAGGCAAAGGGTGGCTACTTTGAAGAATCTCAAATATGTTTAACACTTTTTCAGTTCCTACATGATTCCATATGTGTCATAGTTTTGATGTCTTCACTATTATTCTACAATGTAGAAAATAGTAGAAATAAAGAAAAACCCTGGAATGAGTAGGTGTGTCCTAACTTTTGACTGGTACTGTGTATATATAATGTGTGTGAGGGTTTATATATATAGATAGAAAATGGTTATGTATATGTGTATATATATATATATATATATATATATATATATATATATATATATATATATATATATATATATATATTGTGTGTTTGTATATATGTAATGTGTGTGTGTTCATACACACTACCGTCCAAAAGTTTGGGGTCACTTACAAATATCCTTGTTTTTGAAAGAAAAGCACTTTTTTTGTCCATTAATATAACATCAAATTGATCAGAAATACAGTGTAGACATTTAGGTATATAAGGATATTTGTAAGTGACCCCAAACTTTTGGACGGTAGTGTGTATGAACACATTACATAT
>NC_060197.1:50616754-50646754 GCF_021184085.1 Oncorhynchus gorbuscha
CACTAGTCTAGTATACTATAGGGCTCTAGATCAGTCTAGTGTACTATATATGGCTCTAGATCAGTATACTATAGGGCTCTATTCCAGTCTACTGCATAGGGCTCTAGTCTAGTATACTATAGGGCTCTAGTCCAGTCTACTGCATAGGGCTCTATTCCAGTCTACTGCATAGGGCTCTAGACCAGTATACTATAGGGCTCTATTCCAGTCTACTGCATAGGGCTCTAGTCTAGTATACTATAGGGTTCTATTCCAGTCTACTGCATAGGGCTCTATTCCAGTCTACTGCATAGGGCTCTATTCCAGTCTACTGCATAGGGCTCTATTCCAGTCTACTGCATAGGGCTCTAGATCAGTATACTGCATAGGGCTCTAGTCTAGTATACTATATGGCTCTAGACCAGTCTACTGCATAGGGCTCTAGTCTAGTATACTATAGGGCTCTAGTCCAGTCTACTGCATAGGGCTCTAGTCTACTATACTATAGGGATCTAGTCCAGTCTACTGCATAGGGCTCTAGTCTAGTATACTATAGGGCTCTATTCCAGTCTACTGCATAGGGCTCTATTCCAGTCTACTGCATAGGGCTCTAGACCAGTATACTATAGGGCTCTAGATCAGTCTAGTGTACTACATAGGGCTCTAGTCCAGTCTAGTGTACTACATAGGGCACTAGTCTAGTGTACTATAGGGCTCTAGTCCAGTCTAGTATACTATAGGGCTCTAGTCCAGTCTAGTGTACTATATAGGGCTCTAGTCTAGTATACTATAGGGCTCTAGTCCAGTCCAGTATACTATAGGGCTCTAGTCCAGTCTAGTGTACTACATAGGGCTCTAGGCCAGTATACTATAGGGCTCTAGATCAGTCTAGTGTACTATATATGGCTCTAGATCAGTATACTATAGGGCTCTATTCCAGTCTAGTGTACTATATAGGGCTCTAGTCTAGTATACTATAGGGCTCTAGACCAGTATACTATAGGGCTCTAGATCAGTCTACTGCATAGGGCTCTATTCCAGTCTACTGCATAGGGCTCTATTCCAGTCTACTGCATAGGGCTCTATTCCAGTCTACTGCATAGGGCTCTAGTCTAGTGTACTATAGGGCTCTATTCCAGTCTACTGCATAGGGCTCTATTCCAGTCTACTGCATAGGGCTCTAGTCTAGTATACTATAGGGCTCTATTCCAGTCTACTGCATAGGGCTCTATTCCAGTCTACTGCATAGGGCTCTAGTCTAGTATACTATAGGGCTCTATTCCAGTCTACTGCATAGGGCTCTAGTCTAGTATACTATAGGAAGTCGCTCTGGATAAGAGCGTCTGCTAAATGACTTAAATGTAAATGTAAATGTATAGGGCTCTATTCCAGTCTACTGCATAGGACTCTATTCCAGTCTACTGCATAGGGCTCTATTTCAGTCTACTGCATAGGGCTCTATTCCAGTCTACTGCATAGGACTCTATTCCAGTCTACTGCATAGGGCTCTATTTCAGTCTACTGCATAGGGCTCTATTCCAGTCTACTGCATAGGGCTCTATTTCAGTCTACTGCATAGGGCTCTATTCCAGTCTACTGCATAGGGCTCTATTTCAGTCTACTGCATAGGGCTCTATTTCAGTCTACTGCATAGGGCTCTATTTCAGTCTACTGCATAGGGCTCTATTCCAGTCTACTGCATAGGGCTCTATTTCAGTCTACTGCATAGGGCTCTATTCAGTCTACTGCATAAGGCTCTATTTCAGGCTACTGCATAGGGCTCTATTCCAGTCTACTGCATAGGGCTCTATTCCAGTCTACTGCATAGGGCTCTATTCCAGTCTACTGCATAGGGCTCTGTTCCAGTCTACTGCATAGGGCTCTATTCCAGTCTACTGCATACGGCTCTATTCCAGTCTACTGCATAGGGCTCTATTTCAGTCTACTGCATAGGGCTCTATTCCAGTCTACTGCATAGGGCTCTATTTCAGTCTACTGCATAGGGCTCTATTCCAGTCTACTGCATAGGGCTCTATTCCAGTCTACTGCATAGGGCTCTATTTCAGTCTACTGCATAGGGCTCTATTTCAGTCTACTGCATAGGGCTCTATTCCAGTCTACTGCATAGGGCTCTATTCCAGTCTACTGCATAGGGCTCTATTCCAGTCTACTGCATAGGGCTCTATTTCAGTCTACTGCATAGGGCTCTATTCCAGTCTACTGCATAGGGCTCTATTCCAGTCTACTCCATAGGGCTCTATTTCAGTCTACTGCATAGGGCTCTATTTCAGTCTACTGCATAGGGCTCTATTTCAGTCTACTGCATAGGGCTCTATTCCAGTCTACTGCATAGGGCTCTATTTCAGTCTACTGCATAGGGCTCTATTCAGTCTACTGCATAAGGCTCTATTTCAGGCTACTGCATAGGGCTCTATTCCAGTCTACTGCATAGGGCTCTATTCCAGTCTACTGCATAGGGCTCTATTCCAGTCTACTGCATAGGGCTCTATTCCAGTCTACCACATAGGGCTCTATTTCAGTCTACTGCATAGGGCTCTATTCCAGTCTACTGCATAGGGCTCTGTTCCAGTCTACTGCATAGGGCTCTATTCCAGTCTACTGCATACGGCTCTATTCCAGTCTACTGCATAGGGCTCTATTTCAGTCTACTGCATAGGGCTCTATTCCAGTCTACTGCATAGGGCTCTATTTCAGTCTACTGCATAGGGCTCTATTTCAGTCTACTGCATAGGGCTCTATTCCAGTCTACTGCATAGGGCTCTATTCCAGTCTACTGCATAGGGCTCTATTCCAGTCTACTGCATAGGGCTCTAGTCTAGTATACTATAGGGCTCTATTCCAGTCTACTGCATAGGGCTCTAGTCCAGTCTACTGCATAGGGCTCTATTCCAGTCTACTGCATAGGGCTCTATTCCAGTCTACCACATAGGGCTCTATTTCAGTCTACTGCATAGGGCTCTATTCCAGTCTACTGCATAGGGCTCTGTTCCAGTCTACTGCATAGGGCTCTATTCCAGTCTACTGCATACGGCTCTATTCCAGTCTACTGCATAGGGCTCTATTTCAGTCTACTGCATAGGGCTCTATTTCAGTCTACTGCATAGGGCTCTATTCCAGTCTACTGCATAGGGCTCTATTTCAGTCTACTGCATAGGGCTCTATTCCAGTCTACTGCATAGGGCTCTATTCCAGTCTACTGCATAGGGCTCTATTTCAGTCTACTGCATAGGGCTCTATTTCAGTCTACTGCATAGGGCTCTATTCCAGTCTACTGCATAGGACTCTATTCCAGTCTACTGCATAGGGCTCTATTTCAGTCTACTGCATAGGGCTCTATTCCAGTCTACTGCATAGGGCTCTATTTCAGTCTACTGCATAGGGCTCTATTCCAGTCTACTGCATAGGGCTCTATTTCAGTCTACTGCATAGGGCTCTATTTCAGTCTACTGCATAGGGCTCTATTTCAGTCTACTGCATAGGGCTCTATTCCAGTCTACTGCATAGGGCTCTATTTCAGTCTACTGCATAGGGCTCTATTCAGTCTACTGCATAAGGCTCTATTTCAGGCTACTGCATAGGGCTCTATTCCAGTCTACTGCATAGGGCTCTATTCCAGTCTACTGCATAGGGCTCTATTCCAGTCTACTGCATAGGGCTCTATTCCAGTCTACCACATAGGGCTCTATTTCAGTCTACTGCATAGGGCTCTATTCCAGTCTACTGCATAGGGCTCTGTTCCAGTCTACTGCATAGGGCTCTATTCCAGTCTACTGCATACGGCTCTATTCCAGTCTACTGCATAGGGCTCTATTTCAGTCTACTGCATAGGGCTCTATTCCAGTCTACTGCATAGGGCTCTATTTCAGTCTACTGCATAGGGCTCTATTCCAGTCTACTGCATAGGGCTCTATTCCAGTCTACTGCATAGGGCTCTATTTCAGTCTACTGCATAGGGCTCTATTTCAGTCTACTGCATAGGGCTCTATTCCAGTCTACTGCATAGGGCTCTATTCCAGTCTACTGCATAGGGCTCTATTCCAGTCTACTGCATAGGGCTCTAGTCTAGTATACTATAGGGCTCTATTCCAGTCTACTGCATAGGGCTCTATTCCAGTCTACTGCATAGGGCTCTAGACCAGTATACTATAGGGCTCTAGATCAGTCTAGTGCACTATATATTGCTCTACTCTAGTATACTATAGGGCTCTAGTCTAGTATACTATAGGGCTCTAGTCCAGTCCAGTATACTATAGGGCTCTAGACCAGTCCAGTATACTATAGGGCTCTAGTCTAGTATACTATAGGGCTCTAGTCCAGTCTAGTGTACTATATAGGGCTCTAGTCTAGTATACTATAGGGCTCTAGTCTAGTATACTATATAGGGCTCTAGACCAGTATACTATAGGGCTATATTCCAGTCTACTACTTAGGGCTCTAGACCAGTATACTATAGGGCTCTAGATCAGTCTAGTGTACTATATATGGCTCTAGATCAGTATACTATAGGGCTCTATTCCAGTCTAGTATACTATAGGGCTCTATTCCAGTCTAGTATACTATAGGGCTCTATTCCAGTCTAGTGTACTATAGGACTCTATTCCAGTCTAGTGTACTATAGGGCTCTATTCCAGTCTAGTGTACTATAGGGCTCTATTCCAGTCTAGTGTACTATAGGGCTCTATTCCAGTCTAGTGTACGATAGGGCTCTATTCCAGTCTAGTGGACTATATGGCTCTATTCCAGTCTAGTATACTATAGGGCTCTATTCCAGTCTAGTGTACTATATATGGCTCTAGATCAGTATACTATAGGGCTCTATTCCAGTCTAGTGTACTACATAGGGCTCTAGTCTAGTATACTATAGGGCTCTATTCCAGTCTAGTGTACTACATAGGGCTCTAGTCTAGTATACTACAGGGCTCTATTCCAGTCTAGTGGACTATATGGCTCTATTCCAGTCTAGTATACTATAGGGCTCTATTCCAGTCTAGTGGACTATATATGGCTCTAGATCAGTATACTACAGGGCTCTATTCCAGTCTAGTGGACTATATATGGCTCTAGATCAGTATACTATAGGGCTCTATTCCAGTCTAGTGTACTATAGGGCTCTATTCCAGTCTAGTGTACTATAGGGCTCTATTCCAGTCTAGTGTACTATATAGTGTACAGGGTGTTATTTGGGATTGCTCCTGAGCGTTAATCTGTGTGATTCTTTAGTATTTCCTCTCCATGACGACCTGGTTGCTCCTCCATGGCTGATCCCCAAATGGCTCCCTATTGCCTTTATAGTGCACTATATGACACCCTGGTAATGAGTGTAGTGCACTCTATAGGGAATAGGGTACCGTTGGGACTCACCCTATAGGATCCTGTTACCTCTATAGACACTGACCTAGGATCAGTTTTGTACTCTCTCTGCCTGGTGGTCAGGCTTAGAGTGGTGCAGTGTGATCTGGTCCTAGATCAGCCCTTAGGGTTAGTAACGACCTCCGATAACAGTGATTATCAGTGACTCCCATGTACAGTACTCTCCTCCAATCAAACAGCAGTATCTGCTATCAATCAACCCTCATGTCACAAACCCGGGAGTGGGGCTTAAATGGTGAAGGTGAGAGGTCAAGCCAGGTGACCTGATTTGTTCAATGGAGCCTGGGTATTATTTTGCTGATGCCTCCCTGACTCTGAGAATGACCTTAGAACCCTGACCTCCTTGTTTGTGACATCACAGGTCACTGCCTAGCCAGTGTTGTTGAGGACTGTGTTTTGCTACTTTGTCCCAATAAAGTATTGTCTTCTTGTATCATAACCATCCTGTGTCTGTGTCTGGCCTCTCCTCCTCTCCTCCTCTCCTCCTCTCCTCCACTAACTTCCTACACAGTCATAAAAATACATCATAAAACCACTGGGGCAGATTTAAAACATTTTATTGAAGAACAATAAGAATTAGTTCAATGTGTATGTATATGTGACCAACTGTAAAACAACATCTGCCAACAGTCAGACATCAAGATCAGGCTGTTTACTGAAACAGTCAGAACTATTAAAAACATCAACCACAGGTCCTTTGGCCTTCCTGAGGGACTACAGATCAAGTCACTGGATAGATTAGTCATGTCTGTCTGTCTTTCTGTCTGGCGATGTGGTCTGAAGTCTCTGGGCTCCATTAGTCATCCTGGGATCAGTGCTGTTGGACTGAGGGGTCGTCTCGTCTCCCCTGGCAGGGCTGGATCTGCGAGTTCAGAACCAAGCAATCAATATCCTACGACATGGATTCTATGATATGTTGTTTTCTACAGAATATTCAATGTCATTTCAATCAGCTCTAGGTACTGTGTTTCTTTCTTACCTGGCTATGGTGTTGCTTTCTCTTTCCCGTCTACTGGAGTAGGCTGCTCTCCTTCCCCGTCCACTGGAGTAGGCTGCTCTCCTTCCCCGTCTACTGGAGTAGACTGCTCTCCTTCCCCGTCCACTGGAGTAGGCTGCTCTCCTTCCCCGTCCACTGGAGTAGGCTGCTCTCCTTCCCCGTCTACTGGAGTAGGCTGCTCTCCTTCCCCGTCTACTGGAGTAGGCTGCTCTCCTTCCCAGTCTACTGGAGTAGGCTGCTCTCCTTCCCCGTCTACTGGAGTAGGCTGCTCTCCTTCCCCGTCCACTCCTGTCTCCTCTGCCCTCATTCCCTCTCCTCCTTCCCCCCTGTTTCCTCACCACCCTCTTCATTCTCTCCTTCATTTCCCTCTCCTTCTTCCTCTCTTATTTCCTTCTCTCTTCTTCTTCTTCACCACCCTCCTCTTCATCACTGTCACTCTCTTCCTCATCACTCTCTTCACTTTCCTCTCCTCCCTCTTCCTCCCCCTTTCCCTCCTCTCCCTCTCCTCCTTCCCCTCCCTCTTCTCTTTCCTGTCCTCCCTCCTCCTCCTCTTCATCACTTGAATGACTGTAGTCACTCTGTTGCTGAGAGAACGATGGAAAGAGTCGGTTAATCGCGCGCGTGTGTGTGTGTGCGCGTGTGTGCGCGTGTGTGCATGCCACTTACCCCCTCTCCTTCATCGTTGTCTGATCTTGTCACCCGTCTCTTGGGCACCTGAGAGATGGAGGGAGAGACAGAACACAGCCTGTTAGGAGGGAGATGGAGGGAGAGACAGAACACAGCCTGTTAGGAGGGAGATGGAGGGAGAGACAGAACACAGCCTGTTAGGAGGGAGATGGAGGGAGAGACAGAACACAGCCTGTTAGGAGGGAGATGGAGGGAGAGACAGAACACAGCCTGTTAGGAGGGAGATGGAGGGAGAGACAGAACACAGCCTGTTAGGAGGGAGATGGAGGGAGAGACAGAACACAGCCTGTTAGGAGGGGGATGGAGGGAGAGACAGAACACAGCCTGTTAGGAGGGAGATGGAGGGAGAGACAGAACACAGCCTGTTAGGAGGGAGATGGAGGGAGAGACAGAACACACAGCCTGTTAGGAGGAGATGGAGGGAGAGACAGAACACAGCCTGTTAGGAGGGAGATGGAGGGAGAGACAGAACACAGCCTGTTAGGAGGGAGATGGAGGGAGAGACAGAACACAGCCTGTTAGGAGGGAGATGGAGGGAGAGACAGAACACAGCCTGTTAGGAGGGAGGGAGAAAGAGAGGCAGAGAGTAAGAGATACTTACTGGGAAGGCTAGACTCATGCCCAGTAGACATATCCAGATCAACACTATCCTCATGACCTGTTAACAGACTGACAGTAATAGTTGTTAGTTTAACTAACAGATCAACAGTAATAGTTGTTAGTTTAACTAACAGATCAACAGTAATAGTTGTTAGTTTAACTAACAGATCAACAGTAATAGTTGTTAGTTTAACTAACAGATCAACAGTAATAGTTGTTAGTTTAACTAACAGATCAACAGTAATAGATGTTAGTTTAACTAACAGATCAACAGTAATAGTTGTTAGTTTAACTAACAGATCAACAGTAATAGTTGTTAGTTTAACTAACAGACCTGTTAACAGACTGACAGTAATAGTTGTTAGTTTAACTAGCAGATCAACAGTAATAGTTGTTAGTTTAACTAACAGATCAACAGTAATAGTTGTTAGTTTAACTAACAGACCTGTTAACAGACTGACAGTAATAGTTGTTAGTTTAACTAGCAGATCAACAGTAATAGTTGTTAGTTTAACTAACAGATCAACAGTAATAGTTGTTAGTTTAACTAGCAGATCAACAGTAATAGTTGTTAGTTTAACTAACAGATCAACAGCAATAGTTGTTAGTTTAACTAACAGATCAACAGTGATAGTTGTTAGTTGAACTAACAGATCAACAGTAATAGTTGTTAGTTTAACTAACAGATCAACAGTGATAGTTGTTAGTTGAACTTGTAAATGAACAGCAGCGTCTTCATATTGTCACTGTATCATTATGGAATCTGACCAGGCCTCTTCAGCAACAATCTCAACGTTACACCTCCAGATACATAAAGGGTGAATGTTTAAACCATTTGTTTTCTCCTAATTCATCTCCATCCGGTTTTACCTGATGCTCAGCTGAAAGTCTTTAAACAGCAGACTGGTTCTGTAGGTTTCTAATCCCAATGTTTCAGACTACAGATCAGAATTCTGTTGCTGGTCCCTATTGGGCTTGATTTAAAACGCACACGTCACACCTGATCCACCAATCAGAACTCCTCTCACCCTGATCAACCAATCACAACACAGATAGGACAGGAAACGCATCACAGGCCACTCCTTCGCCCTGCGGTTAGTTGTTCTGAAACCTGTGGTTGGTGGTGGGTGTGTTAAACTCCTGAACAGACGGTTTTAAAATGTTTTCATTTAACAGCGTCTGTTTTATTATACAACTCTTTTATTCTGAGACAGCTGATTGGACAGGATATTTATACGTTATGATGTCTGGGGATGCGTTGTTGGTTTCAAACCGGGGGTGGTCCTCTCCTTCCTCCTCCTGGAGTGGTCCTCTCTTCTCCTTCTCCCCTGGAGTGGTCCTCTCCTCTCCTTCTCCCCTGGAGTGGTCTTCTCCTCTCCTTCACCCTGGAGTGGTCTTCTCCTCTCCTTCACTCCTGGAGTGGTCTTCTCTCCTTCACTCCTGGAGTGGTCTTCTCCTAATATAATAATATCCTTCCTCCATGTGTGCATACATTCTACGTATGGGTGGTCCCGGAGTGGTCTTCTCCCTGGCTCCTTCACTCCTGAGCTGAAGGTCCTCTCTTCTCCTTCACTCCTGGAGTGGTCCTCTCCTCTCCTTCACTCCTGGAGTGGTCCTCTCCTCTCCTTCACTCCTGGAGTGGTCCTCTCCTCTCCTTCACTCCTGGAGTGGTCCTCTCCTCTCCTTCACCCCTGGAGTGGTCTTCTCTTCTCCTTCTCCCATGGAGTGGTCTTCTCCTCTCCTTCTCCCCTGGAGTGGTCTTCTCCTCTCCTTCTACCCTGGAGTGGTCTTCTCCTCTCCTTCTCCCCTGGAGTGGTCTTCTCCTCTCCTTCTCCCCTGGAGTGGTCTTCTCCTCTCCTTCTCCCCTGGAGTGGTCTTCTCCTCTCCTTCTCCCCTGGAGTGGTCTTCTCCTCTCCTGCTCCCCTGGAGTGGTCTTCTCCTCTCCTTCTCCCCTGGAGTGGTCTTCTCCTCTCCTTCTTCCCTGGAGTGGTCTTCTCCTCTCCTTCTCCCCTGGAGTGGTCTTCTCCTCTCCTGCTCCCCTGGAGTGGTCTTCTCCTTCTCCCCTGGAGTGGTCCTCTCCTCTCCTTCTCCCCTGGAGTGGTCTTCTCCTTCTCCCCTGGAGTGGTCTTCTCCTTCTCCCCTGGAGTGGTCTTCTCCTCTCCTTCTCCCCTGGAGTGGTCTTCTCCTCTCCTTCTCCCCTGGAGTGGTCTTCTCCTTCTCCCCTGGTGGTCTTCTCCTCTCCTTCTCCCCTGGAGTGGTCTTCTCCTTCTCCCCTGGAATGGTCTTCTCCTTCTCCTTCTCCCCTGGAGTGGTCTTCTCCTTCTCCCCTGGAGTGGTCTTCTCCTTCTCCTCTGGAGTGGTCTTCTCCTTCTCCCCTGGAGTGGTCTTCTCCTCTCCTTCTCCCCTGGACTGGTCTTCTCCTCTCCTTCTCCCCTGGAGTGGTCTTCTCCTCTCCTTCTCCCCTGGAGTGGTCTTCTCCTCTCCTTCTCCCCTGGAGTGGTCTTCTCCTCTCCTTCTCCCCTGGAGTGGTCTTCTCCTCTCCTTCTCCCCTGGAGTGGTCTTCTCCTTCTCCCCTGGAGTGGTCTACTCCTCTCCTCCCTGCTCCTTTCCAGGAGGTGTTATGTGGTCTGTGGTCTACTCCTCTCCTCCCTGCTCCTCTCCAGGAGGTGTTATGTGGTTTGTGTGACTAGGACAAGGTCCGAGCGGGACCTAGACTGTGGCTTGGTTTATAGGACCATAGAGACGGGATCACACCCAAAACTGAACAAAACACAAAGGCCCACTGTCTGTCTTTGCTTCATATCCACCCCCTCCAGCACCACCCCAACATCAACAAGTTCAAATGGAGCGTTCCTTTGCTTCATATCCCTCCAGCACCACCCCCTCCAGCACCACCCCAACAAGTTCAAATGGAGCGTTCCTTTGCTTCATATCCCTCGAGCACCACCCCCTCCAGCACCACCCCCTCCAGCACCACCCCAACATCAACACGTTCAAATGGAGCGTTCCTTTGCTTCATATCCCTCCAGCACCACCCCCTCCAGCACCACCCCAACATCAACAAGTTCAAATGGAGCGTTCCTTTGCTTCATATCCCTCGAGCACCACCCCCTCCAGCACCACCCCCTCCAGCACCACCCCAACATCAACAAGTTCAAATGGAGCATTCCTTTGCTTCATATCCCTCCAGCACCACCCCTCCAGCACCACCCCAACATCAACAAGTTCAAATGGAGCGTTCCTTTGCTTCATATCCCTCCAGCACCACCCCTCCAGTACCACCCCTCCAGCACCACCCCTCCAGCACCACCCCAACATCAACAAGTTCAAATGGAGCGTTCCTTTGCTTCATATCCCTCCAGCACCACCCCTCCAGCACCACCCCTCCAGCACCACCCCAACATCAACAAGTTCAAATGGAGCGTTCCTTTGCTTCATATCCCTCCAGCACCACCCCTCCAGCACCACCCCAACATCAACAAGTTCAAATGGAGCGTTCCTTTGCTTCATATCCCTCCAGCACCACCCCTCCAGCACCACCCCCTCCAGCACCACCCCCTCCAGCACCACCCCAACATCAACAAGTTCAAATGGAGCGTTCCTTTGCTTCATATCCCTCCAGCACCACCCCCTCCAGCATCACCCCTCCAGCACCACCCCCTCCAGCACCACCCCCTCCAGCACCACCCCAACATCAACAAGTTCAAATGGAGCGTTCCTTTGCTTCATATCCCTCCAGCACCACCCCTCCAGCACCACCCCAACATCAACAAGTTCAAATGGAGCGTTCCTTTGCTTCATATCCCTCCAGCACCACCCCTCCAGCACCACCCCCTCCAGCACCACCCCCTCCAGCACCACCCCAACATCAACAAGTTCAAATGGAGCGTTCCTTTGCTTCATATCCCTCCAGCACCACCCCCTCCAGCACCACCCCAACATCAACAAGTTCAAATGGAGCGTTCCTTTGCTTCATATCCCTCCAGCACCACCCCCTCCAGCACCACCCCTCCAGCACCACCCCCTCCAGCACCACCCCAACATCAACAAGTTCAAATGGAGCGTTCCTTTGCTTCATATCCCTCGAGCACCACCCCCTCCAGCACCACCCCTCCAGCACCACCCCTCCAGCACCACCCCCTCCAGCACCACCCCTCCAGCACCACCCCCTCCAGCACCACCCCAACATCAACAAGTTCAAATGGAGCGTTCCTTTGCTTCATATCCCTCCAGCACCACCCCAACATCAACAAGTTCAAATGGAGCGTTCTTTGCTTCATATCCCTCCAGCACCACCCCCTCCAGCACCACCCCAACATCAACAAGTTCAAATGGAGCGTTCCTTTGCTTCATATCCCTCCAGCACCACCCCAACATCAACAAGTTCAAATGGAGCGTTCCTTTGCTTCATATCTCTCCAGCACCACCCCTCCAGCACCACCCCAACAAGTTCAAATGGAGCGTTCCTTTGCTTCATATCCCTCCAGCACCACCCCCTCCAGCACCACCCCTCCAGCACCACCCCCTCCAGCACCACCCCAACATCAACAAGTTCAAATGGAGCGTTCCTTTGCTTCATATCCCTCGAGCACCACCCCCTCCAGCACCACCCCCTCCAGCACCACCCCTCCAGCACCACCCCTCCAGCACCACCCCCAACACCAACAAGTTCAAATGGAGCGTTCCTTTGCTTCATATCCCTCCAGCACCACCCCCTCCAGCACCACCCCAACAAGTTCAAATGGAGCGTTCCTTTGCTTCATATCCCTCCAGCACCACCCCCTCCAGCACCACCCTAACATCAACAAGTTCAAATGGAGCGTTCCTTTGCTTCATATCCCTCCAGCACCACCCCCTCCAGCACCACCCCCTTCCAGCACCACCCCAACAAGTTCAAATGGAGCGTTCCTTTGCTTCATATCCCTCCAGCACCACCCCCTCCAGCACCACCCCCTTCCAGCACCACCCCAACAAGTTCAAATGGAGCGTTCCTTTGTTTAGTAGGAAGAGAAGTGTTAAACATGACATCAACCAATCAGGAGGCAGTGCCCACGTGGTTAAAATCACACAAAGCACAACAATGATGTCATTGAAAATTAAATTGAAATGTAAGTTTAAATGTAAGTGTGTGTGTGTGTGTGGTCATATAAACCCATTTAAAAGGCCTCTACGTTACAGAAGTCACTTGGCCAGTGTTTATTGTGGAACACTTTATTTACTAGTAAACATGAAAAACACAACTGTAAAATGAGACACACATAGAAAAGCACATATCAGATATCTATATAAAATATATCTATAATCTATATAAAAAGGTACTATTGCAGTCCTACAAGCTTGAGACATAGTATGACATCTGGCTCTGGTTCTCTCTCTCTCGGTCTTGTTCTCTCTCTCTCTGTCTTGTTCTCTCTCTCTCTGTCTTGTTCTCTCTCTCTGTCTCTCTCTCTCTCTCTCTCTCTCTCTCTCTCTCTCTCTCTCTCTCTCTCTCTGTCTTGTTCTCTCTCTGTCTCTCTCTCTCTCTCTCTCTGTCTCTCTCTCTCTGTCTCTCTCTCTCTCTCTCTCTCTCTCTCTCTCTCTCTCTCTCTGTCTTTCTCTGTCTTGTTGTCTCTCTCTCCTCTCTGTCTCTCGCTGCCGAGCTGGTACTAGAGTCACTGCCGTTATTTGTCTGTGGAGATTGATTCACTTTAAGTTTTAGAATCACTTAGAATCACTAGAGTTGCTTGACTCACTTGTATTGCCAGAATCACTTGAATCACTAGAGTCACTTGAATCACTAGAGTCACTTGAATCACTAGAGTCACTTGAGTCGCTAGAGTCACTAGAGTCACTTGAATCACTAGAGTCGCTAGAGTCGCTAGAATCACTTGAGTCACTAGAATCACTTGAGTCGCTAGAATCACTTGAATCACTAGAGTCACTTGAATCACTAGAGTCACTTGAGTCGCTAGAGTCGCTAGAATCACTTGAGTCGCTAGAATCACTTGAGTCGCTAGAATCACTTGAGTCGCTAGAGTCGCTAGAATCACTAGAATCGCTTGAGTTGCTAGAATCGCTAGAGTCACTTGAGTCGCTAGAATCGCTAGAGTCACTTGAGTCGCTAGAATCGCTAGAGTCACTTGAGTCGCTAGAATCGCTAGAGTCGCTAGAGTCGCTTGAATCGCTAGAGTCTAGAGTCGCTAGAGTCGCTAGAGTCACTTGAATCACTTGAGTCGCTGGAATCACTTGAGTCGCTGGAATCACTTGAGTCGCTGGAATCACTTGAGTCGCTGGAATCACTTGAATCGCTAGAGTCACTTGACTTGGAGGAATCGCTTGAATCACTAGAGGTGTTAGAGTCAACAGAATCACTTGATTTGGAGGAGTCATTGTGATCTGTCGGGTCTTTCCTGGTATGTGATTCACTGCCGGGTGAGTCCCTCTGCATTCCATAATCACCAAACTCCTCCCCTAGCAACCGGTCCTCACTGTAACCAGGAAGAGTTTTATAGGACATTGTCAGCTCCTCCTCTGTAATGTCATTGCTGGCGATGTCATCAACCTTGAGACTACGTCCCCTCCTCACGTAAGTAGGTCTGGGAGAGGGGCCACTGTCCTGTGCTCTGGTTGGTTGAGGGAACGTGGTAGGCGTGACTCCCGGAAACCCCTCTAAGGCGAGACCCCACCCCTTTCTACTTTCCTGGCCAGTCCGGGCTGAGCTGCCGTCTGGGTCCTCTCCTCTCTCGTGACCCTCTCCTATCCCCCAGGGGCTGACGCCAGACAGGGGGGAGACTTGCCACTGCAAGACACAGACAACAGGTCATGGTAATGCATTTAATACTCTCTCTCTCAAAGCTGGTGGTAGTGTTGTCATCTCTACTACCCTCAGAAACTCTGTGGACCTACAGGAGGATAGATCTTTAACACCATCCTTAGCTCCATTATCATCATCATGACCCTCATCCTCACCATCATCATCATCATCATCATCACCACCACCATCCTTATCACCATGACCCTCATCCTCATCACGATGACCCCCATCATCATCATCCTCATCACCATCATCCTCATCATCATCACCATCCTCATCACCACCATCATCACCACCACCACCATCATCATCATCCTCATCATCACCATCCTCATCACCATCCTCATCATCATCACCATCCTCACCACCACCATCATCCCCATCATCATCACCATCCTCATCACCATCATCCTCATCATCATAACCACCATCACCATCATCATCATCACCATCCTCCTCCTCATCATCAGGCTACTTACCGGCAGGCTGTTCACAGATGCAGTCCAGATCAGCAGAAGCAGTTTGATCTTCATCATGTCGTCTCTCACTGTCAGGTATTGTGTCCTGTAATATCCTGTAACATGTTCACCAGTTGAAATGGACCTGCATGATACAAGGTCCCTCTAAATAAAGAAAGGAGAAGAGTGGAGGAGAGGAGAAGAGAGATAACAGGAGGAGGAGAAGACAGGAGGAGAAGAGGAGAGGTAACGGGAGGAGGAGAGGGGTAATGAGAGAAACGAGGTGAGGTAAAGAGAGAAACGAGGAGAAGAGGGAAGGAGAAGAGGAGGAGAAGTAAGGAGAGGAGGAGGAGAGGAGAAGAGAGGTAACGGGAGGAGAAGAGAGAAGGAGAAGAGGAGAAGAGAGGTAACAGGAGGAGGAGAAGACAGGAGGAGAAGAGGAGAGGTAACGGGAGGAGGAGAAGAGAAGCGAGGTAACGGGAGGAAGAGAAGACAGGAGGAGAAGAGGAGAGGTAATGGGAGGAGGAGAAAAGTGGAGAGATAGTAGGAGGAGAGGAGAGGATGAGAGAAGAAGAGTGGTGAGGAGGAGAGGAGAGAAGTGAGGGGAGAGGAGAGGTAACGGGAGGAGGAGAAGACAGGAGGAGAAGAGGAGAGGTAATGGGAGGAGGAGAGGAGAGGATGAGAGAAGAAGAGTGGTGAGGAGGAGAGGAGAGAAGAGAGGGGAGAGGAGAAGACTTACCTGATGGTGTCACCTTCCTCGTCTTCTGGTAAACTTGTGGTTTAAAGGAGTGTGTGTGGTTGTGGTTGGCTATTTAAACTCTTGAAGTAAAACACACACACACCTGTGGCCACACCTGCTGCAGTGAATCTCACTTTATAATTGACCGTCTGTCTGAATAAATATATTATCGCCCCTGATACCATAGAATTACTCGGAGAGAGGAGACAGTATATAGTATATTCTAGTCCTCAAGCAGCACTGTATTAGGGTCGCTATATTTAGAATGCTGTGTGTGTGTGTGTGTGTGTGTGTGTGTGTGTGTGTGAGAGAGAATTTATGGTAAGTATAGTTATCAGCTGTGTATGATAGGGTCATTGTACAGGCCAGTGATTCAAGCTATTATAGCGCCAAGCCTAAAATCACACACACACACACACACACACACACACACACACACACACACACACACACACACACACACACACACACACACACACACACACACACACACACACACACACACACACACACACACACACACACACACACACACACACACACACACACACACACACACACAGCATTCTAAATATAGTGACCCTAATACACACACTGAATCTTCCGGTAAACAAAGTGTTTGAGAGAGCTGTAATAACTCTACTTTGTATTCTCCTGGTGTCATGACATCACCACAAATATTACAGACAGACAGACAGACAGACAGACAGACAGACAGACAGACAGACAGACAGACAGACAGACAGACAGACAGACAGACAGACAGACAGACAGACAGACAGACAGACAGACAGACAGACAGACAGGCCGAGACAGACAGACAGACAGACAGACAGACAGACAGACAGACAGACAGACAGACAGACAGACAGACAGACAGACAGACAGACAGACAGACAGACAGACAGGCCGACAGGCCGACAGACAGGCCGAGACAGACAGACAGACAGACAGACAGACAGACAGACAGACAGACAGGCCGACAGACAGGCCGACAGACAGGCCGACAGACAGACAGACAGACAGACAGACAGGCCGAGACAGACAGACAGACAGACAGACAGACAGACAGACAGACAGACAGGCCGAGACAGACAGACAGACAGACAGACAGGCCGACAGGCCGACAGACAGACAGACAGACAGACAGACAGACAGGCCGACAGACAGACAGACAGACAGACAGACAGACAGACAGACAGACAGACAGACAGACAGACAGACAGACAGACAGACAGGCCGACAGGCCGACAGACAGACAGACAGACAGACAGACAGACAGACAGACAGACAGACAGACAGACAGGCCGAGACAGACAGACAGACAGACAGACAGACAGACAGACAGACAGACAGACAGACAGACAGACAGACAGACAGACAGACAGACAGACAGACAGACAGACAGACAGACAGACAGACAGACAGACAGACAGACAGACAGACAGACAGACAGACAGACAGACAAGCCGAGACAGACAGACAGACAGGCCGAGACAGACAGACGGACAGACAGACAGACAGACAGACAGACAGACAGACAGACAGACAGACAGACAGACAGACAGACAGACAGACAGACAGACAGACAGGACAGACAGACAGGAGGACATGGTGAGGTATGAGTGTGTGGTTTGTTCCCAGACAGACAGGAAGGAAGGAAGAAAGGAAGGAAGGAAGGAAGGAAGGAAGGAAGGAAGGAAGGAGGACATGGTGAGGTATGAGTGTGTGGTTTGTTCCTAGACAGACAGACAGGAGGACATGGTGAGGTATGAGTGTGTGGTATGTTCCCAGACAGACAGACAGGAGGACATGGTGAGGTATGAGTGTGTGGTATGTTCCCAGACAGACACACCTGGCCAGGCCCAGTCAATGATATGCCACACCTGGCAGGTGGATGGTTTATCTTGTCAAAGGAGAAATGTTCACTAACAGGGATGGAAACAAATTTGTGCAGAAATCAGCTTTTTGTGAATATGGAACATTTCTGTTCTATTTCAGCTCATGAAACATGGGACCAACACTTTACATTAGTGTCCAGTGTAGATGTCCTGGTGTCCTGCTGTCCTGCTGCCCTGCTGCCTCTCTTTCCTGCTGTCCTGCTGCCCTGCTGCCTCTCTTCCCTGCTGCCTCTCTTCCCTGCTGTCCTGCTGCCCTGCTGCCTCTCTTCCCTGCTGCCTCTCTTCCCTGCTGTCCTGCTGCCTCTCTTCCCTGCTGCCCTGCTGCCCTGCTGCCCTGCTGCCCTGCTGCCTCTCTTCCCTGCTGCCCTGCGGCCCTGCTGCCTCTCTTCCCTGCTGCCCTGCTGTCCTGCTGCCCTGCTGCCTCTCTTCCCTGATGCCTCTCTTCCCTGCTGCCCTGCTGCCTCTCTTCCCTGCTGCCCTGCTGTCCTGCTGCCTCTCTTCCCTGCTGCCTCTCTTCCCTGCTGTCCTGCTGCCCTGCTGCCTCTGCCTCTTTCCCTGCTGCCTCTCTTCCCTGCTGTCCTGCTGCCTCTCTTCCCTGCTGTCCTGCTGTCCTGCTGCCCTGCTGCCTCTCTTCCCTGATGCCTCTCTTCCCTGCTGCCCTGCTGCCTCTCTTCCCTGCTGCCCTGCTGTCCTGCTGCCTCTCTTCCCTGCTGCCCTGCTACCTCTCTTCCCTGCTGTCCTGAAGCCTCTCTTCCCTGCTGCCCTGCTGCCTCTCTTCCCTGCTGTCCTGCTGCCTCTCTTCTCTGCTGCCCTGCTGCCTCTCTTCCCTGCTGCCCTGCTGCCTCTCTTCCCTGCTGCCCTGCTGCCTCTCTTCCCTGATGCCCTGCTGCCCTGCTGTCCTGCTGCCCTGCTGCCCTGCTGCCCTGCTGCCTCTCTTCCCTGCTGCCCTGCTGCACTGCTGCCTCTCTTCCCTGCTGCCCTGCTGCCCTGCTGCCTCTCTTCCCTGCTGTCCTGCTGCCTCTCTTCCTGCTGCCTCTCTTCCCTGCTGCCTCTCTTCCCTGCTGCCCTGCTGCCTCTCTTCCCTGCTGCCTCTCTTCCCTGCTGTCTCAGCTGCCTCTCTTCCCTGCTGCCTCTCTTCCCTGCTGCCTCTCTTCCCTGCTGCCTCTCTTCCCTGATGTCCTGCTGCCCTGCTGTCCTGCTGCCTCTCTTCCCTGCTGTCCTGCTGCCTCTCTTCCCTGCTGTCCTGCTGCCCTGCTGCCTCTCTTCCCTGCTGCCTCTCTTCCCTGCTGCCCTGCTGCCTCTCTTCCCTGCTGCCTCTCTTCCCTGCTGCCTCTCTTCCCTGCTGCCCTGCTGCCTCTCTTCCCTGCTGCCCTGCTGCCCTGCTGCCTCTCTTCCCTGCTGCCCTGCTGCCTCTCTTCCCTGCTGCCCTGTTGCCCTGCTGTCCCGCTGCCCTGCTGCCTCTCTTCCCTGCTGCCCTGCTGCCTCTCTTCTCTGCTGCCTCTCTTCCCTGCTGCCCTGCTGCCTCTCTTCCCTGCTGCCCTGCTGCCTCTCTTCCCTGCTGCCTTGCTGCCTCTCTTCCCTGCTGCCCTGCTGCCTCTCTTCCCTGCTGTCCTGCTGCCTCTCTTCCCTGCTGCCTCTCTTCCCTGCTGCCTCTCTTCCCTGCTGCCTCTCTTCCCTGCTGCCCTGCTGCCTCTCTTCCCTGCTGTCCCGCTGCCTCTCTTCCCTGCTGTCCTGCTGCCTCTCTTCCCTGCTGCCCTGCTGCCTCTCTTCCCTGCTGCCCTGCTGCCTCTCTTCCCTGCTGCCCTGCTGCCTCTCTTCCCTGCTGCCCTGCTGCCCTGCTGCCCTGCTGCCTCTCTTCCCTGCTGCCTCTCTTCCCTGCTGCCTCTCTTCCCTGCTGCCCCTCTTCCCTGCTGCCCTGCTGCCCTGCTGCCTCTCTTCCCTGCTGTCCCGCTGCCTCTCTTCCCTGCTGCCCTGCTGCCTCTCTTCCCTGCTGCCCTGCTGCCTCTCTTCCCTGCTGCCCTGCTGCCTCTCTTCCCTGCTGCCTCTCTTCCCTGCTGCCTCTCTTCCCTGCTGCCCTGCTGTCCTGCTGCCTCTCTTCCCTGCTGCCTCTCTTCCCTGCTGCCCTGCTGCCCTGCTGCCTCTCTTCCCTGCTGCCCTGTTGCCCTGCTGTCCCGCTGCCCTGCTGCCTCTCTTCCCTGCTGCCCTGCTGCCTCTCTTCTCTGCTGCCTCTCTTCCCTGCTGCCCTGCTGCCTCTCTTCCCTGCTGCCCTGCTGCCTCTCTTCCCTGCTGCCTTGCTGCCTCTCTTCCCTGCTGCCCTGCTGCCTCTCTTCCCTGCTGTCCTGCTGCCTCTCTTCCCTGCTGCCTCTCTTCCCTGCTGCCTCTCTTCCCTGCTGCCTCTCTTCCCTGCTGCCCTGCTGCCTCTCTTCCCTGCTGCCCTGCTGTCCTGCTGCCTCTCTTCCCTGCTGCCCTGCTGCCTCTCTTCCCTGCTGTCCTGCTGCCTCTCTTCCCTGCTGCCCTGCTGCCCTGCTGCCTCTCTTCCCTGCTGCCCTGCTGCCTCTCTTCCCTGCTGCCCTGCTGCCTCTCTTCCCTGCTGCCCTGCTGCCCTGCTGCCTCTCTTCCCTGCTGCCCTGCTGCCCTGCTGCTTCCCTGCTGCCTCTCTTCCCTGCTGCCTCTCTTCCCTGCTGCCTCTCTTCCCTGCTGCCCTGCTGCCTCTCTTCCCTGCTGCCCTGCTGCCCTGCTGCCTCTCTTCCCTGCTGCCTCTGCCTCTTCCCTGCTGCTGCCTCTCTTCCCTGCTGCCTCTCTTCCCTGCTGCCCTGCTGCCCTGCTGCCTCTCTTCCCTGCTGCCCTGCTGCCCTGCTGCCCTGCTGCCCTGCTGCCTCTCTTCCCTGCTGCCCTGCTGCCCTGCTGCCTCCCTCTTCCCTGCTGCCCTGCTGCCTCTCTTCCCTGCTGCCCTGCTGCCTCTCTTCCCTGCTGCCTTGCTGCCCCCTGCTGCCTCTCTTCCCTGCTGTCCTGCTGCCCTGCTGCCTCTCTTCCCTGCTGCCCTCTTCCCTGCTGCCTTGCCCCTGCTGCCTCTCTTCCCTGCTGCCCTGCTGCCCTCTGCCTTCTTCCCTGCTGCCCTGCTGCCTCTCTTCCCTGCTGTCCTGCTGCCTCTTCCCTGCTGCCCTGCTGCCCTGCTGCCCTGCTGCCTCTGCTTCCCCTGCTGCCCTGCTGCCTTCCTGCTTCCCTGCTTCCCTGCTGCCTCTCTTCCCTGCTGCCTGCTGCCTCTCTTCCCTGCTGCTGCCCTGCTGCCTCTTCCCTTCCCTGCTGCCTCTCTTCCCTGCTGCCCTCTTCCCTGCTGCCCTGCTGCCCTGCTGCCCTGCTGCTTCCCTGCTGCCTCTCTTCCCTGCTGCCCTCTGCCCTTGCCCTGCTGCCCTGCTGCCTCTCTTCCCTGCTGCCCTGCTGCCCTCTCTTCCCTGCTGCTCCCTGCTGCCTCTCTTCCCTGCTGCCCTGCTGCCTCTTCCCTGCTGCCTCTGCTGCCTCTTGCCCTGCTGCCTCTCTTCCCTGCTGCCCTGCTGCCTCTCTTCCCTGCTGCCCTGCTGCCTCTGCCTCTCTTCCCTGCTGCCCTGCTGCCCTCCTCTCTTCCCTGCTGCCCTGCTGCCTCTCTTCCTGCTGCCTCTCCCTGCTGCCCTGCTGCCTCTCTTCCCTGCTGCCCTGCTGCCTCTCTTCCCTGCTGCCCTGCTGCCTCTCTTCCCTGCTTCCCTGCTGCCTCTCTGTCCCTGCCCTGCTGCCTCTCTTCCCTGCTGCCCTCTTCCCTGCTGCCCTGCTGCCCTGCTGCCTCTCTTCCCTGCTGCCTGCCCTGCTGCCCTGCTGCCTCTCTTCCCTGCTGCCCTGCCTGCCCCTGCTGCCTCTCTTCCCTGCTGCCCTGCTGCCTCTCTTCCCTGCTGCCCTGCTGCCCTCTGCCTGCTTCCCTGCTGCCCTTCCTGCTGCTGCCCTGCTGCTCTCTTCCCTGCTGCCTGCTGCCCTGCTGCCTCTCTTCCCTGCTGCCTCTCTTCCCTGCTGCCTGCTGCCCTCTTCCCTGCCCTCTCTTCCCTGCTGCCTGCTGCCCTCTGCCTTGCCCTGCTGCCTCTCTTCCCTGCTGCCCTGCTGCCCTGCTCTCTTCCCTGCTGCCTCTCTTCCCTGCTGCCTCTCTTCCCTGCTGCCCTGCTGCCCTGCTGCCTCTCTTCCCTGCTGCCCTGCTGTCTCTCTTCCCTGCTGCCCTGCTGCCCTGCTGCCTCTCTTCCCTGCTGTCCTGCTGCCCAGGATCCCTGCTGCCTCTCTTCCCTGCTGCCTCTCTTCCCTGCTGCCTGCTGCCCTGCTGCCTGCTGCCTCTCTTCCCCTCTGCCCTGCTGCCTCTCTTCCCTGCTGCCTCTCTTCCCTGCTGCCTCTCTTCCCTGCTGCCTCTCTTCCCTGCTGCCCTGCTGCCTCTCTTCCCTGCTGCCTCTCTTCCCTGCTGCCCTCTTCCCTGCTGCCCTGCTGCCTCTCTTCCCTGCTGCCTCTCTTCCCTGCTGCCTCTGCTGCCCTGCTGCCTCTCTTCCCTGCTGCCCTGCTGCCCTGCTGCCTCTCTTCCCTGCTGCCTCTCTTCCCTGCTGCCTCTCTTCCCTGCTGCCTCTCTTCCCTGCTGCCCTGCTGTCTCTCTTCCCTGCTGCCTCTTCCCTCCCTGCTGCCTCTCTTCCCTGCTGCCTGCTCCCTGCTGCCTCTCTTCCCTGCTGCCTCCTTCCCTGCTTCCCTGTCTGCTGCTTCCTGCTTCCCTGCTGTCCTGCTGCCTCTCTTGCCCTGCTGCCTCTCTTCCCTGCTGCCCTCTTCCCTGCTGCCTCTCTTCCCTGCTGTCCTGCTGCCCTGCTGCCTCTTTCCCTGCTGCCCTGCCTGCTGCCTCTGCTCTTCCCTCCCCTGCTGCCTCTCTTCCTGCTGCCTCTCTTCCCTGCTGCCTCTCTTCCCTGCTGCCCTGCTGCCTCTCTTCCCTGCTGCCCTGCTGCCCTGCTGCCTCTCTTCCCTGCTGCCCTGCTGCCTCTCTTCCCTGCTGCCCTGCTGCCCTGCTGCCTCTCTTCCCTGCTGCCCTGCTGCCTCTCTTCCCTGCTGCCTTGCTGCCCATCTTCCCTGCTGCCCTGCTGCCTCTCTTCCCTGCTGTCCTGCTGCCCAGGATCCCTGCTGCCTCTCTTCCCTGCTGCCTCTCTTCCCTGCTGTCCTGCTGCCCTGCTGCCTCTCTTCCCTGCTGCCTCTCTTCCCTGCTGTCCTGCTGCCCTGCTGCCTCTCTTCCCTGCTGCCTCTCTTCCCTGCTGCCTCTCTTCCCTGCTGCCTCTCTTCCCTGCTGCCCTGCTGCCTCTCTTCCCTGCTGCCTCTCTTCCCTGCTGCCTCTCTTCCCTGCTGCCCTGCTGCCCTGCTGCCCTGCTGCCTCTCTTCCCTGCTGCCTCTCTTCCCTGCTGCCTTGCTGCCCTGCTGCCTCTCTTCCCTGCTGCCCTGCTGCCCTGCTGCCTCTCTTCCCTGCTGCCTCTCTTCCCTGCTGCCTCTCTTCCCTGCTGCCTCTCTTCCCTGCTGCCCTGCTGCCTCTCTTCCCTGCTGCCTCTCTTCCCTGCTGTCCTGCTGCCTCTCTTCCCTGCTGCCTCTTCCCTGCTGCCCTGCTGCCTCTCTTCCCTGCTGCCCTGCTGTCTCTCTTCCTGCTGCCTCTCTTCCCTGCTGCCTCTCTTCCCTGCTGCCTGCTGCCTCTCTTCCCTGCTGCCCTGCTGTCCTGCTGCCTCTCTTCCCTGCTGTCCTGCTGCCTCTCTTCCCTGCTGCCCTGCTGCCCTGCTGCCTCTCTTCCCTGCTGTCCTGCTGCCTCTCTTCCCTGCTGTCCTGCTGCCCTGCTTCCCTGCTGCCCTGCTGCCTCTCTTCCCTGCTGCCCTGCTGCCTCTCTTCCCTGCTGCCTCTCTTCCCTGCTGCCTCTCTTCCCTGCTGCCTCTCTTCCCTGCTGCCCTGCTGCCTCTCTTCCCTGCTGCCCTGCTGCCCTGCTGCCTCTCTTCCCTGCTGCCCTGCTGCCTCTCTTCCCTGCTGCCCTGCTGCCCTGCTCCCTGCTGCCCTGCTGCCCTGCTGCCTCTCTTCCCTGCTGCCTCTCTTCCCTGCTGCCTCTCTTCCCTGCTGCCCTGCTGCCTCTCTTCCCTGCTGCCCTGCTGCCTCTCTCTCCCTGCTGCCCTGCTGCCCCAGGCCTCTGCTTCCCTGCTGCCCTGCTGCCTCTCTTCCCTGCTGCCCTGCTGCTGCCCTGCTGCCTCTCTTCCCTGCTGCCTCTCTTCCCTGCTGCCTCTCTTCCTGTTGCTGCTGCCCCTGCTGCCCTGCTCTCTCCCTGCTGCCCTGCTGCCCTGCTGCCTCTCTTCCCTGCTGCCTCTCTTCCCTGCTGCCCTGCTGCCTCTCTGCTCCCTGCTGCCTCTCTTCCCTGCTGCCCTCTGCCTCTGCTGCCCTGCTGCCCTCTTCCCTGCTGCCTCTCTTCCTGCTGCTGCTCTCTTCCCTGCTGCCTGCTCCCTGCTGCCTCTCTTCCCTGCTGCCTCTGCCCTGCTGCCCTCTTCCCTGCTGCCTGCTTCCCTGCTGCCTCTCTTCCCTGCTGCCTGCCCCTCTGCTCTCCCTGCTGCCCTGCTGCCCTGCTGCCTCTCTTCCCTGCTGCCCTGCTTCCCTGCCCTCTCTTCCCTGCCTGCCCTGCTGCCCTGCTGCCCTCTTCCCTGCTGCCCTGCTGCCCTGCTGTCCTGCTGCCTCTCTTCCTGCTGCCTCTCTTCCCTGCTGCCCTGCTCCCTGCCCTCTCTTCCCTGCTTCCCTGCTGCCTCTGCCCTGCTGCCCTGCTGCCCTGCTGCCTCTCTTCCCTGCTGCCCTGCTGCCTCTCTTCCCTCTGCTGCCCTGCTGCCTCTCTTCCCTGCTGCCTGCTGCCTCTTCCCTGCTGCCCTGCTGCCTCTCTTCCCTGCTGCCTCTGCTTCCCTGCTGCTCTCTGTTGCCTGCTGCCCTGCTGCCCTCTCTGTTCCTGCTGCCTCTCTTCCCTGCTGCCTCTGCCTGCTGCCCTGCTGCCCTGTTGCCTGTTCTGTTGCCCTGTTGCCCTGTTGCCTCTGTTCCCTGCTTGCCCTGTTGCCTGTGTTGCCCTGTTGCCTGCTGCCTCTTCCTGTTGCCTCTCTTCCCTGCTGCCTGTTGCCTGTTTCCTGTTGCCTGTTGCCCTGTTTCCCTGTTGCCTGCTGCCCTGTTGCCTGTTGCCCTGCTGCCTCTGTTCCCTGCTGCTGTTGCCTGTCCCTGCTGCCTGTTGCCTGTTGCCCTGTTGCCCTGTTGCCTGTTGCCTGCTGTTGCCCCTGCTGCCTGTTCCTGTTGCCTGTTGCCTGTTGCTGCCTAGCTGCTGCCTGTTGCCTGTTGCCCTGTTAGCCTGTTGCTGCTTCCTGTTCCTGTTGCCTGCCTGGCTGTTGCCCTGTTGCCTGTTTCCTGCCCTGTGCCTGTTGCCCTGTTGCCTGTTAGGCCTGCTGCCTCTGCTTCCCTGCTGCCTTGTTCCCTGCTGCCCTGTTGCCTGTGCTCCCTGCCTGTCTTCCCTGTGCCTGCCCTGCTTCTCTTCCTGTTGCCTCTCTTCCCTGTTGCCCTCTTTCCCTGCCCTGTTGCTGTTAGCCTGTGTTCTGTCCTGCTGCCTCTGTTGCCTGTTGCCTGCTGCCCTGCTGTTGCCTGTTTCCCTGTTAGCTGTGCTGCCCTGTTCCCTGTTGCCTGTTGCCTGTCTTCCTGTTGCCTGTTGCCTGTTGCCTGTTGCCTGCTGCCTGTTCCCTGCTGCTGTGCTGCCTGTTGCCCTGTTGCCTGTTGCCCTGTTGCCTCTGTTGCCTGCTGCCTGTTGCCTGTCTTCCCTGTTGCCCTGTTGCCCTGCTGCCCCCTGCTGCTGTCTGTTGCCTGTTGGCTGTTGCCTGTTGCCCTGTTGCTGTTGCCTGCCCTGTTCCTGTTGCCCTGCTGCCTCTCTTGCCTGTTAGCTGTTGCTGCTGCCTGTTCCCCTGTGCCTGTTCCCTGCTGCCTCTGTTCCTGTTGCCTGTTGCCTCTGTTAGCCTGCTGCCTGTTTCCCTGTTGCCCTGTTCCCTGCTGGCTGTTGCCCTGCTGCCCTGTTGCCTGTTTGCCCTGTTCCCTGTTGCCTGCTTTCCTGCTGCCTGTTGCCTGTTGCCCTGCTGCCCTGTTGCCTCTTTCCCTGCCTGCCTGTTGCCTGTTGCCTCTGTTGCCCTGCTGCCTGCTTCCCTGCTGCCCTGTTCCCTGTTGCCTGTGCCTGCTGCCTCTGTTCCTGTGCCCTGCTGCCTGTTCCCTGCTGCCTCTGTTCCTGTTGCCTGCCTGTTCCCTGCTGCCCTGTTGCCTGTTGCCCTGCTGCCTGTTGCCTGTTAGCTGCTGTTGCCTGTTGCCTGTTGCCCTGCTGCCTGTTGCCTGTTGCCTGTTGCCTGTTGCCTGTTGCCTGTTAGCCTGTTGCCTGTTTCCTGTTGCCTGTTGCCTGTTGCCTGTTGCCTGTTAGGCTGTGCCTGTTGGCCTGTTGCCTGTTGCCTGTTAGGCTGTTGCCTGTTGCTGTTGCCTGTTGCCTGTTTCCCTGTTGCCCTGTTGCCTGTTCCCTGCTGCCTGTTGCCTGTTGCCTGTTGCCTGTTAGCTGTTGCCTGTTGCCTGTTTCCTGTTGCTGTTGCCTGTTAGGCTGCCCTGCTTAGGCTGTTGCCTGTTGCCCTGTTGCCTGTTGCCTGCCTGGCCTCTGTTCCTGTTGCCTGTTGCCTGTTGGCTGTTGCCCTGTTGCCTGTTGCCTGTTGCCTGTTGCCTGTTGCCTGTTGCCTGCTGTTGCCTGTTGCCTGTTGCCCTGCTGCCTGTTGCCTGTTCCCTGTTGCCTGTTGCCTGTTGCCTGTTCCCTGTTGCCCTGTTGCCCTGTTCCCTGCTGCCTGCTGCTCTCTTCCCTGTTAGCCTGTTGCCTGTTGCCTGTTTCCCTGTTGCTGTTGCCTGTTGCCCTGTTGCCTCTGTTCCTGTTGCCTGTTAGGCTGTGCCTGTTGCCCTGTTGCCTGTTGCCTGTTGCCCTGTTGCCTGTTGCCTGTTGCCTGTTGCCTGTTGTTGCCTGTTGCCTGTTGCCTGTTAGGCTGTTGCCTGTTGCCTGTTGCCTGTTGCCTGTTCCTGTTGCCTGTTGCCTGTTGCCTGTTGCCCCTGTTGCCCCTGTTGCCTGTTGCCTGTTGCCTGTTGCCCTGTTGCCTGTTGCCTGTTGCCTGTTGCCTGTTAGGCTGTTGCTGTTGCCTGTTGCCTGTTGCCCTGTTCCTGTTGCTGTTGCCCTGCTGCCTGTTAGGCTGTTGCCTGTTGCCTGTTGCTGTTGCCTGTTGGCTGTTGGCTGTTGCCCTGTTAGCCTGTTAGGCTGTTGCCTGTTGCCTGTTAGCCTGTTGCCTGTTGCCTGTTGCCTGTTGCCTGTTAGCCTGTTGCCCTGTTGCCCTGTTGCCCTGTTGCCTGTTGCCTGTTGCCTGTTGCCTGTTGCCCTGTTAGGCTGTTGCCCTGTTGCCTGTTAGGCTGTTGCCCTGTTGCCTGTTGCCTGTTGCCTGTTCCCTGTTGCCTGTTGCCTGTTAGCCTGTTGCCTGTTGCCTGTTGCCTGTTGCCTGTTGCCCTGTTGCCTGTTGCCTGTTAGGCTGTTAGCTGTTGCCCTGTTAGCCTGTTGCCTGTTAGGCTGTTGCTGTTGCCTGTTCCCTGCTGCCTGTTGCCTGTTGCCTGTTGCCTGTTGCCTGTTGCCTGTTGCCCTGTTGCCCTGCTGCCCTGTTGCCCTGTTGCCTGTTGCCCTGTTGCCTGTTGCCTGTTGCCTGTTAGCCTGTTGCCCTGTTCCCTGTTGCCCTGCCTGTTGCCTGTTGCCTGTTGCCTGTTCCCTGTTGCCCCTGTTGCCTGTTCCCTGCTTGCCTGTTGCCTGTTGCCCTGTTGCCCTGTTGCCTGTTCCCTGCCCTGTTGCCTGTGCCCTGTTGCCTGTTGCCCTGTTGCCTGTTAGCCTGTTGCCTGTTGCCCTGTTGCCTCTGTTCCCTGCTGCCTGTTAGGCCTGCTGCCCTGTTGCCCTGTTGCCTGTTGCCTGTTGCCTGTTGGCTGTTGCCTGTTGCCTGTTAGGCTGTTGCCTGTTGCCTGTTGGCTGTTGCCTGTTGCCCTGTTAGCCTGTTGCCCTGTTGCCTGTTGCCCTGTTGCCTGTTGCCTGTTGCCTGTTGCCTCTGTTGCCTGCTGTTCCTGTTGCTGTTGCTGTTCCTGTTGCCTGCTGCCTGTTAGGCTGTTGCCTGTTGCCTGTTGCCTGTTTGCCCTGTTGCCTGTTGCCTGTTGCCCTGTTGCCTGTTGCCTGTTGCCTGTTGCCTCTGTTGCCCTGCTGGCTGTTGCCTGTTAGGCTGTTGCCTGTTGGCTGCTGCCTGTTGCCTGTTCCCTGCTGCCCTGTTGCCTGTTGCTGTTGCCTGCTGCCTGTTGCCTCTTTGCCCTGTTGCTGTTGCCTGTTAGGCTGCCTGTTGCCTGTTGCCTGTTGCCTGTTGCCTGCTGGCTGTTTCCCTGTTGCCCTGCTGCCTGTTTCCCTGTGCCTGTTGCCCTGTTGCCCTGTTGCCTGTTCCCTGTTGCCCTGTTGCCTGTTCCCTGTTGCCTCTGTTGCTGTTCCTGTTGCCTGTTGCCTCTGTTCCCCTGCTGTTGCCTGCTGCCTGTTGCCTGTTGCCCTGTTGCCCTGTTGCCTGTTGCCCTGTTGCCTGTGCTGCCCTGTTGCCTGCTGCCTTCCTGTTGCCCTGTTGCCTGTTGCCTGTTGCCCTGTTGCCTGTTTCCCTGCCCTGTTGCCTGTTGCCTGTTGCCCTGTTGCCTGTTGCCTGTTGTTAGCTGTTGCCCTGTTAGCCTGTTGCCCTGTTAGGCTGTTCCCTGTTGCCTCTGTTGCCCTGTTGCCTGTTCCCTGCTGCCCTGTTGCCTGTTGCCTGTTGCCCTGCTGCCTGTTGCCTGCTGCTGTTCCCTGCTGCCCTGTTGCCTGTTGCCTGCTGCTGTTGCCTGCTGCCCTGTTGGCTGTTGCCTGTTAGGCTGTTCCTGTGCCCTGTTGCCTGCCCTGCTGCCCTGCTGCCTGTTCTGTTGGCTGCTGCCCTGCTGCCTGTTCCTGTTGCCTGTTTCCTGCCTCTGTTCCCTGCTGCCTCTCTGTTAGGCTGTTGCCTCTGTTCCCTGCTGCCTCTGTTCCCTGCTGCCTGTTGCCCTGCTGCCTGTTGCCTGTTGCTGCCTCTCTTCCCTGCTGCCCTGCTGCCTGTTGCTGTTGCCCTGCTGCCTGTTGCCCTGTTCCCTGCTGTTGCTGCCTGCTGCTTCCTGTTGCCCTGTTGCCCTGCTGCCTTTGCTGCCTCTGTTCCCTGCTGCCTGCTGCCTGCTGCCCTGTTGCCCTGCTGCCTGTTGCCCTGTTGCTGCCCTGTTGCTGCCCTGCTGCCCTGTTGCCTCTTCTGCTGCCCTGTTGCCCTGCTGCCTGTTGCCCTGCTGCCTGTGCTGCCCTGTTGCCCTGCTGCTTCCTGCTTCCCTGCTGCCCTGCTGCCTGTTGCCCTGTGCCCTGCCCTGCTGCCTGTTGCCCTGCTGCCTTCCCTGCTGCCTGCTGCTGTTGCCCTGCTGCCTCTCTTCCCTGCTGCCTGTCTTCCCTGCTGTCCTGCTGCCCCTGCTGCCTCTTCCCTGCTGCCCTGTGTCCTGCTGCCCTGCTGCCTCTTCCCTGCCTCTCTTCCTGTTGCCTCTTTCCCTGCTGCCTGTTCCCTGCTGCCCTGCTGCCCTGCCCTGTTGCCTCTCTTCCCTGCTGCCTCTCTTCCCTGCTGCCTCTCTTCCCTGCTGCCCTGCTGCCTCTCTTCCCTGCTGTCTCTCTTCCCTGCCGCCTCTCTTCCCTGCTGCCTCTCTTCCCTGCTGCCCTGCTGCCCTGCTGCCTCTCTTCCCTGCTGCCTCTCTTCCCTGCTGCCTCTCTTCCCTGCTGCCTCTTTTCCCTGCTGCCCTGCTGCCTTGCTGCCTCTCTTCCCTGCTGCCTCTCTTCCCTGCTGCCCTGCTGCCTCTCTTCCCTGCTGCCTCTCTTCCCTGCTGCCTCTCTTCCCTGCTGCCTCTCTTCCCTGCTGTCCTGCTGCCCTGCTGCCTCTCTTCCCTGCTGCCCTGCTGCCTCTCTTCCCTGCTGCCTCTCTTCCCTGCTGCCCTGCTGCCTCTCTTCCCTGCTGCCCTGCTGTCCTGCTGTCCTGCTGCCCTGCTGTCCTGCTGTCCTGCTGCCTCTCTTCCCTGATGCCCTGATGCCCTGATGCCCTGCTGCCCTGATGCCCTGATGTCCTGCTGCCTCTCTTCCCTGATGCCCTGCTGCCCTGATGTCCTGCTGCCTCTCTTCCCTGATGCCCTGCTGCCCTGATGCCCTGATGTCCTGCTGCCTCTCTTCCCTGATGCCCTGCTGCCTCTCTTCCCTGATGTCCTGCTGCCTCTCTTCCCTGATGCCCTGATGCCCTGATGCCCTGATGCCCTGCTGCCCTGATGCCCTGATGCCCTGCTGA